>NW_026924776.1:0-24637 GCF_032062105.1 Saccostrea cuccullata
TGTGGGACAAAATAGTGGTTTCATTAATGGTTTGTTGGGATTTTATTTTGTGGTTGGAAAATGTTTAGTAGTAATGCATATGAAATTTAACAGGTCATGTTAGTTTTGAATTTGTGGGTCTCTCCATACTTCTAAAACAAAGAAAATTAAAACCCATGAAAATTAGTGATTTCACAATACATGTATTGTGAATGGTGTGTGATAAATTTACATCGTAGAGAATAGCCTTGAAGTGTTAATCCTAGGAGCTAGAGCCATCTCATACATACAGCATATATGATTATGATTAAATGCATGTTGTTTGCATATTAATAAAAAGTATGATGATTTATTTCAACGTTTAAAGTGTTTATTTTCTTGTTGACATGGAATGCTTTGTATAATTACTAGTGTTGGCAAATCGGACGATTTTTAGTAACCGGTTACTCGCTCAATCTTCCGATCGAGTACCCGGTTACTCGGATGATTTATTCATATGTATCATTTATTTCATCTTTTACTCATCGGTTCTAATAAAACACAAAGGTATTGTGAATTAACTTTTATTTATAAACTTAAAAAGAAGACGCACGTAATATCTTGAATTGAAATATAAATTTAATAAAAAAAATAATTCAATCAGAAGAAAAATAAATATTCAATGTATCACGCTATTTTACAATGTCGTTCATCAGTTTTACTTTTCAACCCCCGATATATGTCACGATCAAGGAAAATAATTATTTAGAAAGTTGAAGTCACGATAACTCCAATTCACATTAATTAAATTTTACAGGTATGGAATCAGTTGTCCTTTTAAAATACTTCCAAGCTATACGTGTACATGTCTTTGGCGGCATCTTGTTAAATTATTAAATGAGGTAATTATAACTTGGGTCTTCAAAACTTATATAACCTGCTGGCAATTAAAGCTATCAATTAACATTGATTAAGTGTGAAAACCAATCAATCGTAGTAGTGAAACCATAGATCATTAAGTCTAACGGTAAAGGAAAAAACGAATTGTTTATTTTTACACTTATAAACAAATTAACATTTTATTTTTTGGTTATTTACATATAAGATGCATTTAATCCGAGTAACCGAATAGCATTTTTGCTAACCGATACTCGCATCGTTCGACGGTTAACCGGTTAACCGGGTACTCGTTGCCAACACTAATAATTACAGACCTGTTTACTCTTATGATTTCGCCGTATTTTTTACGGATTTTTAGTCCAAGATATGTCTCACGTTTTGCTATTATGAAAATACGGAAATCGGAAATACATGTGTTTGGAATTTAGCAATTTGTTTTCGTTTTGATCAGTCTCAGTCCATATCCTTCTTTCACGATTTTTAATTGCTAAAAGAGAGAAAGATTTCAAACACAGAAGTGATGTCGGGTTGCCAAGGCGCTGTGGTATAAAATGACAAAGACCCTATTATTAAATTATGTTTTAGTAATCAGAAAAGCAGTTGTTCACCATAAATGTATGTAAAATCGATGGAAAATGAAATCTTACTGGCAAATGCCAAATCTCATGGAAAATTAAAAAATACTGAGAGACAAGGATATGGGTAAACAGGTCTGTAATTATATATACATATTTTGGATTTTGTTGCTTTTTCAGAGTCGTAACAGGGCACAGAACATACTTCCTTGCACAACTGCTGAAATTCTCAGCGCATCACAGAATGACGACAAATTTTACTCCGGAGACATTGAATTAGCTCAGGTATATTACTTAGAAGGAGATCATATGTGCTTAAAACACAACTGAAAATTTACTGTACAAGTAAATTTAGTAACTAGAGATTTTATATCAAATGTTTAAAATGGAAAGTGGATATTTTTCTTATTAAAGATAAGTTTTCTTGTAATCTCATTCAAGATGTAAAAGCTTTATATCTGCTTTACAGATAACCATTGTTGGTTTAATTATTGCTGTGAAAGAGTCGCCAACAAGGATAGATTATGAGGTGGATGACATGACAGGACCACCACTGGAAGTCAAACAGTTTGTTGATAATGATGTAAGTGGAAATATATTCCTAAGCCCTTTTAAGAAGGGATGTTTTACTCTGAAGTCTTCTTCACATACCATTCTATTTGGGCAATACATGTACCTTTTAAGTTTAGATGAAAGCTTCTGTTTTCTGGATTACTTCTAAGAGATAAATATTATGGGCCCCTAGGCACTGAAAGTGTAAAGGTCACCATGAAATATGCATTTGGAGGCTGTTTTTATTTTACTGAAAATGAAACTTGATGAATTTTATTTCCACGAAAAATTGTAGGAGAGTGTTCCTGATACAGAGAGAATTGCGGCCTTGAGAGAGAACACGTATGTGAGGGTTTATGGGACAGTACGATCGTTTGGAGGGAAGAGGAATGTTACTGCTTTTAAAATGGTACCAGTGATGGACATGAATGAGGTCACTTACCACATGCTAGAGGTCACTCACAGTCATCTGGCACTGTCCAAACAAATGGCTAATGTAAGATTTGTATGTAACAAAATACTAATTTTAAACTTAATCAGTATGTCCAGAGCACTGTCTCTCTTTCCTTGGTCAAACGTCCAGAAAAAGGATTGGCAATGAATAAGAACTCCTAGGACATCTGTTGGGACCAAAGCTGATTTTGTCTTAAGAATATTTTAATGTAACTTTGGATCAATTTGGTCAATAAATCAAATCTAGAGTAGATTGGTTAAGGAGTTATAGTGCTTGAACCAAAATTGCTATCACAAGAGATATTTGTAAAAGCTTAGTATCCTCTTTAAAGTAATCCCAGTTCCACCTGATTCTCTTGAAAAATGTATTGTATGTGAAACTAATTGTATCTCTGAAACTATGATGTGTATGTACCATTCCTCACCTCAACGGGGTCCGTTAAGGTGGAGGCTATCTCAAAGATAGGAAATTTGTCTAAATTTCACACATCTCAATTTTCTTAAAGGGAACTTAGCAGAAAGTAATTTTTGCTGTAATGAGTGGCTATTGTAGAATAACTACATAGACAAATACTTTTTTAGGGTAGAGATATCATTACTTATCCAGGTTCAATCAAGGGTGTACGGGGATTTACCCAGGTTTTATTCCATACACCCTGAGACTGAAAGGTGTATGGAATACATTCGGGGTAAATCCCCGTACACCCTTGATTGGACCTGGATAACGAATTGATTTCCTATGTTCCAAAATAAATTCTTTGTAAACATACTGTGTCTCAACCTACGATAAGTTTTACTATGTACTATGATGCATTGTGATGTCATATCATTTGCTTTTTATCAGAAAAACTATGCAATGTGACGTCACGTTTTATTTACCCCCTGCTCATGTCGAGTGCACAGAAATTTACACCCAACTGTATAACCAATCCAAGCTCCTGTTACAAGCTACATAGGAAATAATAAATTTTATTATTGGTTGCTTCTAGATATTGTATATTTGTATGGTATTGTATAGGGCATGTCCTCAGGAGCTCCCATGAACAAAACCACCACAGGAGATATCTACCAGAATCAGGATAGTGGTATGGTCAGTGGATTGAACCAAGTCCAAAACCAGGTCAGTGCTACATTCTACTGATACACTTACAGTTACAAGCTGATGTAATGATAATAAAACAGGATTGAAACAAGGTTTGAGGTTTTATAATTTTGAGTCGTAATTAGATTCAGTAAAATATGCCAAGTTTTTATCTGGTTGATTTGAAAAACAGAAGAATGAATCTTAAATAGAGATGAATATTTTTTTTGGGGGGGGGGGGGGGGGGGGACTAACAGTCTAATTTTTTATGCCTCTTTAACTTTGTATGACATTCTTTAGCTATTGTGAATAGAGTGTTGTAAGATACCTTAAATCATTTGCAAACATAGCTTTAGATTGTACTTTTGTACTTTTGCAACAGCATAAGACTTTGTAAATGTGGATTTCCATTTTCATTGAGCACCAAATTCAGATAATCTGATTGATTTAAACAAGGGTTTTGATGATTTCTGTTTGCATGATTATGGAGATAACTTAACCTTATTATGCCCCCCTTCGTAGAAGGGAGGGCATATTGCTTTGCTGCTGTCTGTCTGTCAGTCTGTCGGTCCACTTAGTTTCCGTTCATTTTCTTCACAACCGTTGCACATACTGAAATGAAATTTGGTATACAGGTATACCGGATGAATATCTAGGTCAAGTTCTGTTTTGGTTACAATCAAGCCATTTTTGACAGAGTTATGCCCCTTGGATTTATAAAAATTCCAATTATTTGCAGTTTCTGTTTATTTTCTTCGCAGAGGTTGCACATACTGAAATGAAATTTAGTATACAGATTTATCAGATATGTATCTAGGTCAAGTTCTGTTATGGGTACGATAGCATCATTTTTGACAGAGTTATGCCCCTTGGACTTAGAAAAATTCCAATGTTGGGGGGAGTGTTTTACAAACATCTCTTGTTAAAATTGTTTTTATACTTCTTATCATAGGTCCACTCCATCATTCAGAGCAATGTGACAGAGGCAGGTGCCAGTATTGAAAATGTCTGTAAGCAGTTGAGAGGGGTTCCTGAAAGATCTGTAAGGTAAGTAGTGTGTAAATTTTATGGACAATTGATTTTTTGACTGCCCAATATTTTTAGGTCTGTGAATTATTGGAATCTGTATTCATCCGTTGTCTGTAAACATTTGAAAATTTCCAACTTCTTCAAAATTAGGAATTTCAAGGCCTCAGGTTTAAAATACAAACCAAATTTAATTGTTTGAAAGTTGTTGCAGGATACTCAGGTGATGGATAAGGCCTGGGCCATTGTTTTATCTTTTCAAAGTAGTGCATTTCAAGGAAGTTGCTAAGCACTGCAATATATATGTAAGGCACAGTATTTTGTTAGGTCACCTGAGTCACTCAGGTGACCTATTGCCATCCGTGTTTGTCCATCGGCGTAAGGCGTCCGTCATTCGTCGTGTGTTAACATTTGAACATTTTCAGCTTCTTCTCTGAAACCGCTAAACCAATCTCAACCAAATTTTGTATACAGTATCTGTGGGTGAAGGGGAACAAAAATTTTGAATTTCATGGTCCCTGCCCCCCTGGGGCCTGAGAGATGGGGCCAAAACCACTAAAATTAATTCAATCTTTAAAAATCTTCTTCTTTACTCCTGGACATCAAGCAGTCAAACTGTTTGCATGATTGTAATCAGCAATGAGTCCTCTACCAAAATTGTGAAATTCATGGCCCTGGGGTCAGGGGTTCTAGTGCTAGGGCGGGGCTAAATAAGTAGGTAGTGAAAATGCATTATTTCTTTGAAAATCTTCTTCTCTGCTCCTGGGTATTAAATAAACTAAGTACATAGTTATGATGAGCAAGAGTGCCTCTACCAAAATTGTGAATTTTATGGCCCCAGGGTCAGGGGTCTGGTGTTAGGGCGGGGCTCTATTGATTATATAGTGAAAATACATGAATTCTTTGAAAATCTTCTTCTCTGCTCCTGGGTATTAAATAAACTAACTAAGTACATAGTTATGATGAGCAAGAGTGCCTCTACAAATTTTGTGAATTTTATGGCCCCAGGGTCAGGGGTTCTTGTTTTAGGGTGGGGCTCTGATGATTATATAGTGAAATGCATGAATTCTTTGAACATCTTATCCTTTGCTCCTGGTTAATATGCTAATGATCTAATTACATATTTAAGGCCAGGATTTATTTTATTTTCAGTTTTACAAACCCTCCGCTCAAGGTTTTGAATTTTCAGAAAAGAAATAAAAAAAGATTTCTTTCCGATGTCAAATTTGAGTCGGGATCGAGATTTCAACGAACTCACAGTTCCGGTTTTATGATGAAATGGCGGGTAAATAAAGCTAGATCTGAGAAGATAGCTTGGTTTAGTGTAAAATTCATCGATAAGAGTGCCATTCAAAACGTTTCACCCGTCCAAAGGACAAATAAAATGCTGATGACTTTGTTGCACAATGACATGCTGGTGAGATAATTATGTATTCGTTTCAAAAGTATCTGTCTTTAAATTATTTTCCTCCCCCAGCTTTTAAACTGCTCGTGGTAGCTATTGCATATTGCCAGCGACATTGTTTAGGTCTCTGTTATAGCTTACAGTCTAAGCATCATTCTTCAGAAAAGGGTTGCTTATGCATCAGATGTAATGAATAAAACTATGGGAGAAGTTAAGTCCATTTGAGGAAGAAATAAACAATAACCTGAAGAAATAAAAAAAAATTCAACTATTAAAAGGCAAGAATATATAAATATATACAGGCATGTAGTATCATTTGTATCAGCCAGAAAAATTATTTCACACTTAATTGATAAAAATGTTCACCCTATTCCCCAATACTCCCTGTCTGTTTTATGATAGGAATTATAATTTTAGGCATCAAGTAAATTTTAGAACAATGTCTACACATTCACCTAACACATATTAAAAAAATAAAGATATATTGAAAGACTTTTATAGAATTGATTTTTTAAAATATATTTTGATCAACATCACAAAATTTATATAACTGGCCCAAACTGGCAGATGATGAAATAAGCAATTAAATGTTCTACTTTCCAATTTTTAAGCATTATGTGTGCAGTGGTAAGGAGCCTATTAGGATAGCATAAAAAAGAATGTACAAATGTTAATAATTGATTTATCAAATTTTTTTTTATTTCCTTCTCCTTCGGGACTTTTTCATTCTCATGTTGATAACTAAACCTAAACATAAAAAAATGCTGGCCTTATAATGAAGAAAGGGGCCTCTTTCAAAATATATAATTTCAGGGCCGCTGGGTCAGGGGTACCAGGGGGGTACTTTGACTAAAAATAAATTAATGCTTTGAAATCTGCCCTTTGATAAGCAGTGGTGCCTCTTTCAAAATTTGTGAATTTCATGGCTTTTGGATTAAAACACAAACCAAATACAATCGCTGGAAAGTTGTTACATGATACTCAGGTGACCTATAAGGCCCGTGGGCCTCTTGTATTTTAAAAAAATCTGAAGTTTTATCAGATAACTAATTTACTTCTCTGTTGTTTCTATTACAGAGAAGCCATAGAATTTTTGAGCAGCGAAGGTCACATTTACTCCACAATAGATGAAGACCATTACAAGGCAACAGACAGCTGAGCTGTAAATTTTCATTAGTGGACCATAGAAACTGAAAAAAAAAATGTTAATGATCCAGATATGGTCTCTGGATTCTTATTTATAGGCTGTGCACTATAACTCTGTAAATAATGTACAACCGTTTTACTGTAAAATAGAAGGTACATGTATGCTGATATTATATAGTTCATGTACTAAATACCTTACAGAGATAAAAGCAAACCATCTGGAAACAAAGATCTCTGGAATGTCATGATTTGGTAGAGTTACTTTTCTTGAAGAGATACTAATGGGCAATTTTGTTTTCTGTATCAGAATAAAACTTGAAAAAGTAGTTGTTTTTTTTCTTAATTCAGTAACGAGATAGGCGGCAAATAGAGGATGAATAGGTTGATATGAGGTGATCTTAAAATAGCTATGATCTGACAGTGTATAATGTTTTAAATACTGAACAGATTTTTTCTCACTTCTGAGGTTATGTGTAGAATGATTTATCAATTATTTTAATACTCCGTGTTTTTCAGCCCATGTTGCACTTCACCCGAGATTTTAAGATTCATGGTGGATTACCCACTTTCAACAAAGTTCTAGTCTATTGATTTTGTTTAGCTGGATGTTGCATGACCAGTATCAGATCAACTGATGCCTTTTCTCTTTTCATGATTAAATTGGATGTAGAACCATTATGGAGGATAAGCAAGTCCCTGAAAAACATGCAGTTATATAGTAAACCTTTAACCTTTCCCTAATTGACGTTGTGACTGTATAAAGGTGAGGGTAGATACCATTTCCTGAGACATCGCCGCATTTCTCAGTCATATCACACATGGAAACAGGTCTTCCATTCATTTTATGCCTCTTTTCATGATAGGGAAAGCGAAAAATCCATAGATAGAAAATTTTGTGTGTAAACAATGACTGAATTAACAATCGGTATGGAAAACGTCAGTTGGAATTCGACTAAATAACTGAATTTGCTGACAAGGAAATTGTATCTACCTTAGAACTTGTGAAATGGTGACAAAAAGCAGAATGTTGATACCCTTGTTTCATCAAATTGTTTGTTAATAGCTTGCCTTGTTTAAGAGAATTTTTTCGTACAAAGAGCATGCTCTTGCGTATCAAATCAACCAGGAGACATAAACCCCATATGCAGGTGATAAAGATATATTGCATCTGTTACTCATTTAAGAAAGAAAAAATGGAGTTGTTCCCCTTTTCACACTTTTCTATAAGATTTCTACAGGAATGTCCAAAGTATCAGTAAGCTTAGGGAAATCTTTGTTAATACATGTAATTTAAATACAAAAAAAAGCATATAAATGTAATTAATTGAACTAAGTCTTTTAAAATTTATTTACGAAGTATTTTGCCTGAGAAACCAAAGATTAATTTTTGCCGAGTATTTCTTGTTTTCTAAATTTTATTGAGTATTTTATTGATAGTCACATAACTCTCCTATCTGTGTCCGTGTAACCACGCCATGCGACATATCTTTGTATTGCTAGACGTCCTACCAATGTGCACCTGTACTCCAGTCTCAAAACTTTAAGCATCCATTGTGCATGTTTTCTTTAATTCCGATCTTGCCCTACTTCTCTCTTAAGAATCTTTCTCAACATGAATATTGATATTCATTCCTGGAAGAAAAGCGTATAGTGTGAATTATTATACAAGAAATATTTACACCGTTAAGTGTGCTTTATCGTGCGTTTTAAGTTTAATTTGTGCGAGACGAAGGTGTATTCCCCAGGTTACTATTAAATATAAATAATTGATGGAAGTACTGAGTTTTTTTTCAGTTCGAAGAATGTCGTGCGCAATTTGCCTTCTGTAAATTGCAAGAATTAAAGTACTTTCCTTCTGGGGATAAGTCAATATATTCATTTCAAAGATTAATAAAAATATATTTATAAAACCAGGAGATTATTTTCATCTTCTATTAATTATGGATGCTCGTAAATTATTTTTAAAAAAAATGTCATGTGAACTTCCCGGTCTTTAATGATCTTGGGGTCAATATTCTGTCGAAATCTAAAGTATTTAAGAAAAACGCTTTATCCACAATGGAAAAGGAAAAAAGTGTATTTTGAACCCTTTAATGAACTTTCTGTGTCACCAGCCTTTAGACGTTGGGTAGATACCGTCAAAATTAAGGAAATGAATTTATTAACTGATTTTCACCCCTTTGGACCAGACCACATTCAATCTTATTTTTGGACACGTGCAGAGGAAAAATTAACATAATCTTTTCAATCTTTCAGCACAATTAATTCAAATATGATAGTCAAATAAGAATTTTTTTGAAGGTCAAACAAAACACAGCGTGCATTAAGAGGACTCTAAATTGAGAAAAAGTTTCTGTCCAAGATTTGCCTGATATGCAGATACGGTGGCAGTGATATTAACAAATGCTTATAATATATTTCTGCTCTCTACTACACTTTTTTTTTTACGTTTTTGATCCGCGTGTGACTAGTGTAAATTGTCATCCCAGTTTACTTTAAATTAAGAATCTGTGGCATGAATTTTGCATGAACTTCTGTATTGCACCAATATTTTTTTTTTTTTTGTATTTAGATGTGTGTATATAGACCTTATAGTCGTATACAGACAATATATACCCAGAATCTGCATATCGATCTTGGATGTTCCAGTGACCTTTCAATGACTTGGTCATTTTTTAAATATATTTGCTGAGTGATAATTTGAGAGTAGATTCGGGTGACTAATTTAAAAATCATTTTTGATCAGATTCACTACAATTAAGTTAAGGAGAATCAAACTTGTTTTTTTTTTTTCTCTTTTATTAAAACATGGTACATAAATAATTCATTGTACAAAAGCATAATACATACATTGCATAGCTACTTGAACATCAAAATCACAAGTAATTGCCTATTTCTAGATATAAATTATCCTTAATAACATGTGCCTTCCGTAGAATTGCGTTTTGTAGACAAAGAGAATTTTTTAACTTATTTCGAAAAATTTCTGTAAACATATTTTCTTTTTCAAATCTACATTTCATTTTATATTTATATATGTTAAAACATATAAAGGACAATAAATTATTCAATCTCGTTGTTTTTGAATTGATTTCATTGTAAAAACCTAGAACAAGTATTTTCCATGTGACTTCAAAACCCAAAAATAAACTAATTTTTTTCCATATATTTTCACAGATTTTACATTTGTACAAGAGATGTTCATTGTCTTCAACAACCATACAATATTCACAATAAGGTTCTACATCTTTGTTCCATTTACTTACATTTAGATTATTATTCAATATGCAATTCAGTAATTTATAATTGAATTCAGCAACATTTTTTTCATACATATACTTAATTTTAGCTAGATATACATTTTTCCAGATATATTTGTAACTAAGATCGAAAGTCTTTTGCCACATATTTTCATAAACTGGTCTTTGAAATTTAATGTTTACCAAAATTGAATAATAAAAGTCACATTTAAGATTTTCTAGAGTTCTTATGCTATTATCTCTAAATAAAAATGACATTTTGTTTTTAATATTAACACATTTAGCATATGTACAATCAAAATTGTTTTTGTATTCTCTGAGTACTTTTTTTATCATGATATATTCACAAAATATATTGTTTTTCTTTTCCAGTATGTTGTAAAAATGTTCAATACTAAGAAAGTTTCCATCATTATCGAAAAGATCTTTGATATATAGAATATTACTTTTTATCCAGTTTTCAAAACAAAGAGGTTTAGAATCATACTGAAACAAATTATTGTTCCAAATGAATTCCGATAAAAATTGGTCTCTCTTTAAAGTACAAATTTGTTTAACTTTTTTACATTTATTGAAAGCAGAAAGGACCTCACCATAAAAAAGTGGTATTCTTATCATCTTAAAAAAGGCAGTATTTTCAAAGTTAACAACACTTGTTTTGACAATATCATTTACTGATAGGTTTTTAAGATTAAGAATATTGTTCAACATCTTACATATTATATTTTCTTTATCTAATAATCGTTTTATCCAGGAGGCTTTTGCTGCAGTAAATTTACTCTCTATATCAACAATACCTATTCCACCTTGGTCAACTTTACCGATTAGCGTATTTCTTTTTATCCTATCTTTTTTCTTCCATATAAAATTAAATGCAAGTTTTGATACTTTTTTAAAGAATTCTTTTTTTGGATTTGACAAAATAAAAGCATTATATACCAATTTAGATAATGCTAGTGTATTAATTATGGTACATTTTCCAAAGATTGTTAAGTTTCGCTTTCTCCAAACGCTCAGTATTCTTTCAAGTTTCTCCAATTTATTCGTCCAGTTCATGTCATAACAAAAATCCTTATCATGACCGAGATATATACCTAATGATTTTACATGGCTTTTAGCAATTTTTACACCAAATATATGATTTTCGTTTAAATACCTTTCAATAAATTTTCCTGTTAATAAACATTCTGTTTTGTCGAAATTCAATTTCGGGCCTGCGACTTTGCTAAATTCACTTATTGTTTCTAAAGCTTTTTTCATTGAATTAGCGTCTTTCAATAGATTAGTGCAATCATCTGCATGTTGAACGATTTTTAAATTTCCATTATCACCTGGCGATAAACCGATTATTTCTTCATTATTTTTAAGCTGAACTGCTAGTATTTCTAGCACAAAAATAAATAAAAGCGCTGATACAGGACAGCCTTGTCTAATCCCTCTTTGCATTTCACATGATTTTGACATCCAGCCATTATTTTTAACTTTGAAAGTTGGTTTGAAGTATAATGTCTTTATCATCTTGATAAAGTTTTCTCCAAAATTAAATTTTTCTAGAGTTTTGTACATGAAGTTATATTCAACAGAATCAAAAGCTTTTTCAAAATCGAGAAAGAGCAAAATACCATCAATATCATTATTTGTACAATATTCAAATATGTCTAATATTATTCTTGCGTTCTCTCCAATGTATCTACCTTTAATATAAGCACTCTGTTCACTACTAATTATTCTACTAGCAATTTTTTGCAAACGATTAGCTAAAACATGAGCGAAAATTTTGTAATCAACGTTTGTTAGACTAATTGGTCTATAATTCTTAAGATTTTCTTTCTCTCCTTTTTTATATATCAGGGATATCACAGCGTTTCTTTGCGAAAAGGGCAAAATACCATCATCAATACTTTTAAGTAAAGAGGGAAGAAATATTTCCTTTATATCATGCCAAAATCTTTTATAGAATTCTGCCGTTAGGCCATCTTGTCCAGGGGATTTGTTATTTTTCATTTTAAGAACAGCTTCTTCGCATTCTAATTTTGTAGGTAACATGTCGCATAACTCTTTTTCGGCCTTTGTGACCTTTTCACAGTTAACATTCTTAAAATAGTTTTCAACTTCATTATCAGAAATATTTTTACTACTGTATAATGAGCTATAAAAAGTTTTTCATAATATTATCATTGTCACAAACAACAGTCTCATTTTCATCCTTTATTTTAGTTATTGCATTATTTATTTGCTGCTTTTTTTCAAGACCTAAAAAATAAGAATTACTTTTCTCCCCCTTTTCTATCCACAAAGCTCTAGATCGTACATAAGCTCCATTACATTTCTGGGCATAATAATTATCTCTTTCTTCTTCAAGCTGTCGTTTGTATCTCATATTTATTTCAGTATAATGCTTTAAATCGATTTGTTTTAATTGAGTTTCTATAAATTTGATTCTCTTTTTTTAATTATTAGCTTTATTTTTTGAAAAAGATACGCAGAAGTCTTTTATTGATATTTTCATTCGTTCCCATCTAACTTTTGGATCGTTTAATTGATTTAATTCTTCTTTTTCGTCATTTATATGTTTTCTTAGTTTTTCACAAAAGTTTTCGTCATCTAATAATGAGTTATTTAGCTTCCAATAACCACTTCCTCGTAAAATTTCAGACGAACTGAGATCAAAACCTAAGCCTAAATGATCGCTCATACGTGTCCCTTCAACACTGGGTGCTCTACGTACAGTAATATCACAAAGTGGGAAAAACATATTATCATGCATAAAAACATAATCTATTCTACTCTTAGGAATGTCCTCTCCATCACACCACGTTAAACCATTTATTCTTGTTTTTCCACTGGAAAGCCAGCAGTCATTTAGATCAAAATATTTCAAAAAATTTCTTAGATTCTTAACACTTTTATCATTTTGATTATAGTCTAATTGACAATTAAAATCACCACAGACAACAAGCCCTTCTACATTCATAGCATGTTGACTAACCCAAGATGATAATCTTTTAAAAAAAGCAATTCTAGAGTGTTCAGCGTTAGGTGCATACACATTCACAATTGTAATAATTTTTTCATTATATTTTAAGTTAACTAATAGTCTTCTTCCATCAAGAGACTGGTGATAATTTAATATTTCAACTGAAAGGTTTTGCTTAAAAAATAGCGAAACGCCCCTACTATAAACAGAGTCGGAAAAACAATGAAGTTTGTTTCAAAACCATCTAGAATTGTATATAAATTCATGTTCTTTAACAAAATGGGTTTCTTGTAAGATAATTATATCGAAATCTGAATCTTTCAACCACTCAAACAGTGTTACTCTCTTTTTATAGGTATTTAGACCTCTCACATTTAGGGAGAGGAATGATAAAGAGTTTTTAATCATGTGATCGTGTAAATTGCTAATTCACATTATTTTGCAGCAGAGTCGTTTTCATTTTTCTTCTTATTTTTTTTTCAAGTCTCGGATAAATGTGTCGAGTTTCTTTTGACTAGCCTCGCTTTGAGAGCCTTTCCTAGGCACGGAGGCTCTCCTGAGTTTTTTAGTATATTTGGCAGCAAATTTTTGTCCGATAGCTCCAAGTTTGTTTTCACCTGGCCATTTGGATGGTTCTGTTTGAGTTGTGCCGATGGTATCCAAGCCTGTACCCCAGTAAACATCAACAGTAGATTCGACGAAGATCGTATTATCATTTTTGATCAGATTCACTACAATTAAGGTAAGGAGAATCAAACTTAAACATCAAAATACTTGCCATACTAACTTAAAGTTCTTCTCTTACAAAAATACCTTTTCCTGTTTCATAATATTGACCCCCTCTTCCTTTGAAACTTTCCTTAACATGTTGGTCAAAAGAAAGACTCTAACCTTCCATAGTTAAAGCATTCATCATGTTTATTTTTAATCATTTCCTGCACTTTTCTCTGATGTTGACTAGGAATTCATCACGAAAAATTGCGCGGTTTGTATCAATGGGCTTCTCCTTTTTAGCTCTACTGGTCAGAGACCAGAAGAGCTTATGTGATGGTAAGGTGTCCGTCGTCTGTCCGTCTGATTTCAATATAACTTGGCACACAAGTAGACTACTCTAAGATACATAAACTAGTGCATCGGTTTTTGATTTCGATGGTAGGAGTTGCCATGGTTACTAAAAATAGAAAATTTCTGTGAAATTCTTTTAAAATGCCACTCCTCCTACAGTTTTGGTCTTATTTCAATATAAATTGGCACACAAGTAGACTACACTAAGATACATAAGATACATAAATTAGTGCATCGGTTTTTGATTTCGATGAATGATGTTGCCAATGGTTACTAAAATTAGAAATTTTTGAGAAATTCCTTTAAAACGCCACTCCTCCTACAGTTTTGGTGTGATTTCAATATAACTTTGCACACAAGTAGACTACACTAAGATACATAATTCAGTGCATTGGTTTTTGATTTCGATGGACGGTGTTGCCATGGTTACTAAAAATAGGAATTTTGTGAAATTCCTTTAAAACGCTACTCCTCCTACAGTTTTGGTCTTATTCAATATAACTTGACACACAAGTAGACTATACGAAGATACATTATTTAGTGCATCGGTTTTTGATTTCGATGAATGGTATTGCCATGGCTACTTAAGATAGAAATTTTTGTGAAATTCGATGAAAATGCTACTCCTCCTACAGTTTGGGTCTTATTTCAATATAACTTGGCACACAAGTAGACTACCCTAAGATACATAAACTAGTGCATCGGTTTTTGATTTCGATGAACGGTGTTGCCATGGTTATTTAAAATAGAAATTTTTGTGAAATTCCTTTTTTAACACTACTCCTCCTACAGTTTTGGTCTGATTTGAAGATAACTTTGCACACAAGTTAACTACATTAATACCCCATTCATACGACACGATTTGCATACCTCAGTATATTTTACTCATATGTAATTTTACTCACATGTGCAATTTTTGTCGTATGAACTGATCTGCTCACATGCAAACTCCGCACAGTTGAGTAAATTTACACCTGGTCAGGACTAGGTGCAAATTAACTTTTGCATACATGTTTTCGCAAATTATTAGTTCTTGTGTGTAAATTTTGTCGTATGAACACGCAGCAAATTTACTTATGTATGTATTTTGTTTTGTTTATTGCACAAATCTCCATTTTAAGTGTTGTTTCGGTTGTTTATGCATTGTTGTGTGTATAATATCAGTCTGTTAGCATGGCGGCTAGAAAGCAAAACATAAGAAAAACTGGATTTTTATGGTCATCTTTGCTGTACTTCAACGACAGCTGAAAGTAATTCGAGTTTTGATAAGGGTACTGCTTTAAAGGATACGCCCGGTTGTTCTACCATAGTTCTTTCCACAAATGGCTTTTTTTGAACTTTGAAAACAAGAATCCACTATATCTCCAGTGTCCTCCGAGATAAATTTGAATTTGCAAAAACGTGCACATCTTGCACCCTTTCTGGCAAGCCTATGTTTATGCCTCTAAATTAAAAAGATATAGCTGTGGTCCCGCAAGCATGTGCCCTGTAGGATTAATAAGTAGTCCCCTTACAATTCAAGTAGTCCTCATGGGAATGCTCCGGGGCTGTGATAGGAATAGGCATTACATCAATCGCATGGGCCCCGGGCCATTACAGATTGACTTTCTTCTAACTTTCTTTGTTTTTAAACCAAGGCAAGCTACTGTCATATAAATTGATGCTACAGGATTTTCAACAACCCTGTTGAAAATAACATTTACAAGCATCCTCGATCCTTGGCAACCGGTCCCACGATGAATTTCTAGGGGTTCGTGTTTATTTCCTATTCATATTATTTGTTTCGTTTGATTTTTTTTGTAAATTGATTGTCCATTTCATTCTCCTGGAAAAATACATATACTAAGTAATATTCAAGCAGATACATAATAATGACCTCACAAACTTGATGTACTGGGGATTTCCAAACACCAAAAAGATTTCCAGTCATACTTTATTCTGCTGAAGACGCCATTCAGTACATGGCAACAGCCATCTTTTCTTAACACCCAACGGCTCTTCTATAGACTTTAGGACCGAAACCAAGGCATTTTCAAATTTTAAACAATGATTTTAATTAATTTTCCTTTTTTCCCCTTTTTTTTCATGTATAAATTTGTCCTAAAAGTTATTAAGTTTGCTTTTTTCCGTATCAAAAAATAAGTAGATCGGATTTTCCCTTCTTTCTTTGAGGAACATTCAAAAGTTAATTTTTATACCCAAATAGTAAAAAATAACATTTTTTTCTATACAAATCCACAATTCTGAATTCTGAATCTGTGGTTCTCCTTATTTTGTATGAAAATATAAGGATTTACTTACAGTACATAAATCTCGTCTGAACGCATCGCAAATTAACTTTTACTTACTTGTGTATATTTACTCATATGTAAATTTGCACACATAAGCAAATTTTCGCCGTATGAATGGGGTATAAGATACATAAATTAGTGCATCCGTTTTTTAGTTCAATGAACGGTGTCGCCATAGTTACTAAAATAGAAATATCTGTGAAATTCCTTTAAAACGCTACCCCTTCGACAAATTTGGCACACAAGTAGACTACACTAATACCCCATTCATACGACACGATTTGCATACCTCAGTATATTTTACTCATATGTAATTTTACTCACATGTGCAATTTTTGTCGTATGAACTGATCTGCTCACATGCAAATTCTGCACAGTTGAGTAAATTTACACCTGGTCAGGACTAGGTGCAAATTAACTTTTGCATACATGTTTTCGCAAATTATTAGTTCTTGTGTGTAAATTTTGTCGTATGAACACGCAGCAAATTTACTTATGTATGTATTTTGTTTTGTTTATTGCACAAATCTCCATTTTAAGTGTTGTTTCGGTTGTTTATGCATTGTTGTGTGTATAATATCAGTCTGTTAGCATGGCGGCTAGAAAGCAAAACATAAAAAAAACTGGATTTTTATGGTCATCTTTGCTGTACTTCAACGACAGCTGAAAGTAATTCGAGTTTTGATAAGGGTACTGCTTTAAAGGATACGCCCGGTTGTTCTACCATAGTTCTTTCCACAAATGGCTTTTTTTGAACTTTGAAAACAAGAATCCACTATATCTCCAGTGTCCTCCGAGATAAATTTGAATTTGCAAAAACATGCACATCTTGCACCCTTTCTGGCAAGCCTATGTTTATGCCTCTAAATTAAAAAGATATAGCTGTGGTCCCGCAAGCATGTGCCCTGTAGGATTAATAAGTAGTCCCCTTACAATTCAAGTAGTCCTCATGGGAATGCTCCGGGGCTGTGATAGGAATAGGCATTACATCAATCGCATGGGCCCCGGGCCATTACAGATTGACTTTCTTCTAACTTTCTTTGTTTTTAAACCAAGGCAAGCTACTGTCATATAAATTGATGCTACAGGATTTTCAACAACCCTGTTGAAAATAACATTTACAAGCATCCTCGATCCTTGGCAACCGGTCCCACGATGAATTTCTAGGGGTTCGTGTTTATTTCCTATTCATATTATTTGTTTCGTTTGATTTTTTTTGTAAATTGATTGTCCATTTCATTCTCCTGGAAAAATACATATACTAAGTAATATTCAAGCAGATACATAATAATGACCTCACAAACTTGATGTACTGGGGATTTCCAAACACCAAAAAGATTTCCAGTCATACTTTATTCTGCTGAAGACGCCATTCAGTACTTGGCAACAGCCATCTTTTCTTAACACCCAACGGCTCTTCTATAGACTTTAGGACCGAAACCAAGGCATTTTCAAATTTTAAACAATGATTTTAATTAATTTTCCTTTTTTTCCCCTTTTTTTCATGTATAAATTTGTCCTAAAAGTTATTAAGTTTGCTTTTTTCCGTATCAAAAAATAAGTAGATCGGATTTTCCCTTCTTTCTTTGAGGAACATTCAAAAGTTAATTTTTATACCCAAATAGTAAAAAATAACATTTTTTTCTATACAAATCCACAATTCTGAATTCTGAATCTGTGGTTCTCCTTATTTTGTATGAAAATATAAGGATTTACTTACAGTACATAAATCTCGTCTGAACGCATCGCAAATTAACTTTTACTTACTTGTGTATATTTACTCATATGTAAATTTGCACACATAAGCAAATTTTCGCCGTATGAATGGGGTATAAGATGCATAATTCTATATATTGTTGCCTGTTGCAAAGTTTCAAATCCAAGTGCTACTTTTCCTTTGTTACACGTTCAGACCAGTAGAGCTACAGTCTCATCACAGACTTCTGGTTCATAGCTGAATCACATTATACATGTACATGAAAACCACATTTTGCCTTTTTTCAGTTTAACGATGGTTACAGCATTCTTTGATGTACAGTATTTTACCCTTAGACTCGATGAATATTTTACTCCTGGGGTAAATAAATTATTACGGCATTAACTTAAAAAAAATAATTGTATCAATTATTACAAAGACGATTTTCTTGTAAATAAAATTAAGCAAGTATAAAAACACCTGCTGATTTTATGTCGATTTCTCCTCTGATTCGTAATCTATTCTATAACGGGCAAACTTTACAATTGAAACAGTATGTCCGTAAGTTGTTTTAATTCCAGGTGTTAAAATTTCACGATATCTCAAAAAAGTACCAATTGCGACGGTTTTAATTTCACACTGCAAGAAATTAATTCAAAATTCCACCCTCCTATAATGTCATAGGTTTTTGCAAAAACTTTAATTAGTTTAAATTCATACCTAATAGAACAATATCTCTTGGAAGAATGTTTTACAATAGGTGTAATGATAAATATTGTTAAGTTAAAGAATTTAAAAAATGCATATTTTCTATACTTAATCAATTATCCAATCTTTAAAAAATGTTGACAAGGGCAATAACTCCTTCTTAGGTCTCTTCATTCAGGCATTAGCTTTATTGTAAAATAGTTTCCTTGATATTCACAATTCAAAAGTATCTTTTATGTAGGAAGTATTTAGGAATACTCAGCATCAGAATTATGCATTTTAACCAGTTTTTACATATTTTTCATGATACTGTTTACAAAAAATGTGCTATGTTTTATGTTGACATACACTTCTGTTTATTTATGTTTCGCATCTTAAATAATATGGTGACCTATACATTTTTTGCAATAATTGGAAAATTTAAAGTATATTAAATGAAAATAAATGCAGTTTATGTACTTTGAACCTATAAAATTGTGAGGGTGGAATCACCTTAAATAAGCATTTAAACCTTTTTATAAATTAATCATAACATTCCCGATGGGTTTAATTTCGCGGAAAAATGATAAATCGCAAACATAAACAAATTTAAAACCATCGTGAATATTTGCCAATCTCAGTATTTCACTAGAAAAAGCTAGACGTTAATGGTAAGTTAACAACCAAACTTTATTACGAACGTGACGACTTCAACTTTTCTATCGTGAAAGTCCTTTACTTATGTAGCAAAATACCCGTATATCTTACATATGGGGTTCAGGTCTCCCATACAGGCGCTTAATGTTTTTAATCTTTCTCTTTATAAATAAAAAAATCCCAATACTATATTAATATTACGAAAGCCGGATAGGCTCATTTCTGAGAAGATAAAAAAATTTTTAACTCGTTATAACGAGTTAATTATCTCGTTATAACGAGTTAGTATCTCGTTATAACGAATTAGTAATCTCGTTATAACGAATTAGTTATCTTGTTATAACGAGTTAGTTATCTCGTTATAACGAGTTAGTTATCTCGTTATAACGAGTTAATTATCTCGTTATAACGAGTTAGTTATCTCGTTATAACGAGTTAGTTATCTCGTTATAACGAATTAATTATCTCGTTATAACGAATTAGTTATCTCGTTATAACGAGTTAATTATCTCGTTATAACGAGAAAATTAACTCGTTATAACGAGATAATTTTTCTCGTTATAACGAATTAATTTTCTCGTTATAACGAGTTAAAAACTGTTCTAAAGTTGATATATCTAAGTGATAGGAAGTATGGCATACAAAACTACGAAAGCCATGAAGGGACACGTTGATTTTTCAAAAAAGTAAAAATTAAATTGAGATCTCGAATTACACAATCCGTTCCCACGGATTATCAATTCGTTCCCTCGGTTTATAATTCGAGATCTCGAATTACACAATCCGATCCCACGGATTATCAATTCGTTCCCTCGGTTTATAATTCGAGATCTCGAATAACACAATCCGATCCCACGGATTACTAATTCGTTGCCTCGATTTATAATTCGAGATCTCAATTTACACAATCCGATGCCACGGATTAATAATTCGAGATCTCGATTTGTAACATCAGTCTTATGATTTTGGCAATCAGTGCTCGCAAATCTATTACATGTATATATGCATATAATTATGTAATGTTGGATACATTCAAATCCAACTATTTGAATCAATTAATGCGAGTCATGTATTTTGTTTCAGCAACCGCGGTCGTTCCGAACCTCTTTTATAACTAATTCAACGTATATTTTATTTAGATAAAGAACAATTACACAGGAGCCATATTTACTTTTAATATATTGGACTTTCATTTATTCTAATATACACGTAAAACAAAACCCAGGACTTTTTTAATATAAATATCAGTACTAGAATATAGAATAGATTTGAGTCAGGTTCATGTTATTTTCTCATTTGGACCGTAATATGTATTAAAAGGTAGGATCTAAACACCTACAATTTTCTATTCATTAAACACGTATTGCCATATCCGATATGTACAGATAGCTGATATCAATGAAATCATGAGAAGGGTTTACATTCCGAGGGAACGAATTGTTTAAACTGAGAGAATGAATTACAATCCGAGATAACGGATTGTGTTATTTGAGGTAACGAATTGATAATCTGTGAGAACGAATTGATAATCCATGGGAACGGATTGTGTATTTCGAGATCTCGAATTATAAATTGAGGGAACGAATAGGTAATCTGTGGGAACGGATTGTGTAATTCGAGATCTCAAATTAATTTTTACTTTTTTGAAAAATCAACGTGTCCCTTCATTTACGAAAGCCATGAAGGGACACGTCGATTTTTCAAAAAAGTAAAAATTAATTTGAGATCTCGAATTACACAATCCATTCCCACGGATTATCAATTCGTTTTCTCGGTTTATAATTCGAGATCTCGAATTACACAATCCGATCCCACGGATTACTAATTCGTTCCCTCGATTTATAATTCGAGGTCTCAAATTACACAATCCGATCCCACGGATTACCGATTCGTTCCCTCGATTTATTATTCGAGATCTCAAATTACACTATTCGATCCCACGGATAAATAATTCGAGATCTCGATTTGTAACATCAGTCGAATGATTTTGGCAATCTGTGCTCGCGAATTTTATTACATTTATATATATATACATGTAATGTTGGATACATTCAAATCCAACTATATTTGAATCAATTAATGCGATTCGTGTATTTCAGCAACCGCGGTCGTTCCTAATCTCTTTTATAACTAATTCAACGTTTATTTATTTAGATAAAAAATAATTACACAGAAGCCAAACTTACTTTTACTATATAGTACTTTCAATTATTCTAATATGCACGTAAAACAAAACCCAGGACTTTTTTGTATAAATATCAGTACTTGAATATGGAATTGAGTCATGTTCATGTTATTTTCTCATTTTGGACTGTAATATGTAATAAAAGGTATGATGTAAACAATTACAATATTCTATTCATTAAACACGCATTGCCATATCTGATATGTACAGACAGCTGATATTAATGAAATCACGAGAAGGTTTTACATTCCGAGGGAACGAATTGCTTAAACTGAGAGAATGAATTACAATCCGAGATAACAGATTGTGTTATTTGAGGGAACGAATTGATAATCTGTGAGAACGAATTGATAATCCATGAGAACGAATTGTGTATTTCGAGATCTCGAATTATAAATCGAGGGAACGAATTGCAAATCTGTGGGGATGGTTTGTGTAATTCGAGATCTCGAATTATAAATCGAGGGAACGAATTGCAAATCTGTGGGAACGGATTGTGTAATTCGAGATCTCAAATTAATTTTTACGTTTTTGAGAAATCGACGTGTCCCTTCATGGCTTTCGTACTTCATGGCTTTCGTACTCGATCAAGTTTGTTTAAAGTGTGTTTGATAAATATTTCATTGAAAAACAGCAAACTAGTTTTGTTTGTTTTTTTTTCAAGGGGTTGTGTCTGTGATTGTAGTTTGTTTATTTATAAATGCTGCAGTTGATTTGTATTGTTTCACTTAAAAGACCGAAGACAATTACGTGAAGATGTATACGGAAACTTTTGACTGCCTCGTGATGTTGTTTTATGAGTGGATAGTAGCCCCCGAATTTTACGCGGGCCCATGATCTAATTGCTGATCTCTCCATACCCCCTTCTTTAAAACATTTCTGACTCAAAAAATACTACACATGTATATCACACTGTAAGTGTATGTTGCATTAACGCCTGCGTTAGCTAGCTATTATAATGTATTAATTTAGGAAATTAGACATTGATTATGGAAGCTTATAAGTCATCCAAAACATATAAAAAAAAATTAGTGTCTTTTAATAATTTTTAATCATATCGCAAATTATATTTGCATCTCTTTATCAATTTGAAAGTAAGTTTTGACTGATAATTATCAAATAAACTTCAATGGCATTAAACCTACAGCCATTTTTAATTCCTATATTGCTATTAATTTGGAAATAAAGGGGCAACTTATTATTTCGATATAACGAGATAACTAACTCGTTATAACGAGAAAACTAACTCGTTATAACGAGATAACTAAGTCGTTATAACGAGATAACTAACTCGTTATAACGAGATAATTAACTCGTTATAACGCGATAACTAAGTCGTTATAACGAGATAACTAACTCGTTATAACGAGATAATTAACTCGTTATAACGAGATAACTAAGTCGTTATAACGAGATGACTAAGTCGTTATAACGAGAAAACTAACTCGTTATAACGAGATAATTAACTCGTTATAACGTGATAACTAAGTCGTTATAACGAGAAAACTAACTCGTTATAACGAGATACTAACTCGTTATAACGAGATACTAACTCGTTATAATGAGATAAGTAATTCGTAATAACGAGATAAAACTAAGTCGTTATAACGACATAATTAACTCGTTATAACGAGATAATTAACTCGTTATAACGAGATACTAAGTCGTTATAACGAGATAACTAAGTCGTTATAACGAGATAATTAACTCGTTATAACGAGTTAAATTTTTTTTATCTTTTCAGAAATGAGCCTATCCGGCTTTCGTAATACGATAATATAGTACTGGGATTTTTTTATTTATAAAGAGAAAGGTTAAAAACGTCAACTGCCTGTGGTGTCCCAGTTGATTCGATGCTCTTCGTGCGAACAATTTCTAAAACGTCTTTTTACAAGATAAGCTATTGATAATCGGAATGGTTACTCTTCCATGGCGCGTGAACCGACCTCTGACGTTTTTTGAGGCCCGTGTTTTTGCTATACTCCTAAGTAATGTTGTATCAATGGACTTTTGAACTAAATTGTTGTTCCTTTATAACTCCATATTTCATGCACAGTCTTTAATTATAACGACTGAAAATTTGTGTTGATTAGAATCGTATAACATTTGCTTATCTGTTTTGGCACTAGCTTTGTTCCCAGCAATCTTTAACATAATATCTACAGCTGTAAATTGTGTTATCAAAGTTTATTACACACTTAGTAATAAATACAGGTTTTTTGCATATGCGATATGGCTCACGTCACAATAGCCGTATCAGCCCTATGGGGTTGATATGGATTTGCGGGGCTGATAACCTATATCAGCCCTGCAAATCAATATCAACCCTGCAGGGCTGATACGGCTATTGTGACGTCAATATCACACCCTTAGTAAATTAAACCACAAAAACAGTACTTGTGATCGTACACAATTTTTGATGGGTTCATATTCTCTTAATTTTAATTTTTTGAAAATAAGGTTAATCTTAACTTACAAATACATGTAATAGATTATTTTAAATTACGGATCGAGTGCATTGAAATAGAAGTAGAAACAAACCCAAATCGTATGAGACAATAGACCATATATATTTCTGTAAGATGTCCATGCATGATTATTTACTTATTCTCTTCTCAACTTAATGTGTTCTGTATTTTATTACTAAGTATGTAATAAATATAATAAAACATACCCTTTCCACATCACATTCTGTATCAGCCCTCGACCAATATCAGCCCTCG
>NW_026924777.1:0-24478 GCF_032062105.1 Saccostrea cuccullata
AATATTTCCCACTCTCTTAAAAACAATGGGATGGCGTTGCGTTTTGGGGGATACCCACCTAAAAGAAAAGATCTGGGTTTGGTCAGAAAAATTTGGGACTAATTCAGTATTTGGAGTTTATTTATTCAGGTTTCAAAAATCCAATCTGCTTGACAACGGGCCGTGCATGGCCCGTTTTCCACCTTGACAGCTCATCCTGGACTCCCTGCCATTAAATTGGAAGTGAATCTTGCAATGGATATTTGACGTCTTTAGAAGCATGTTCAAATAAAATAAATAGTTGTTTAAAGAAATTAGGTTCAGTTATTTTAAGTATATTTAAGAGATTTTGGCTTAAAATTAGCTCTTGAATACATCTTGACCTTTGTCTTTAACAAGAGGAATATAAAATAAATTTTAAGAATTAAAATAAATGTTTATATTGAAAAGTATATTGCAAATATATAAAAAAGATAAGCAGATTTTTTCATCAATTTACTTTTTTTCAATGAATTTGACAATTCCACTAGAATTGTAGTGGTCATTGTTGATAAGCATACTCCACTTATTAGGTCTTTCAAATGACACCAATGTCAATGACCTTGTGACCTTATATGTGACCTACATGCTTAAAGTAGCTTTATACAATTTTGTTGCTGCCGGGCGCATGATGTTAATCAAATACATCTTGTTTCATTTTATTTAAGTGATAATTTTTGCATTGTGTAAGAATTGTTTAATTTTATGTTTTACAAAAAAATTGTATTGTTTAAGCACTAGAAATATTCTTTAATCATGTCATGTTACGTTACATGTCTGTCCATGCGTTACGTGAAACACATTTCAAACATTAATAAAATATTTATTTTTTTACTTAATTATCTATTACTCTATTAAAACATTGTTTTGTCCTTTAAGGAATTTAAACTTCAAATACGCTTCAAAAACACATGAAGAAATCTAAAGAAAAAAAAACATGTTTACAGAATTCTTTATTTGTCCTCCCAGATGCAACTCAAGAGCAAATTTAGAGCCACTTAAAAAGCTATCAAATTTGTATCTTACTTCTATGACGATTTGCACCTGGGGCAGATAATTTAGTTTTTACAAGGCGCCAAATTTAAATCATTGATTGGTGGTGAACTACTAATTACTGCTGAATATTACTAATTAGTTGAAATGCACTATTTTGTTCCCCTTCTCTGCCTATGGGTATTATTAAGTAACCAAAGTAAGCATGCCAAGTGTATAGTTGACTGTTCTGCTGAGCAATGGTACATCTTTAAAATTGTGAATGTCATGGCCTCTGGTATAAATCATGAATCAAATTGTTGGAAAGTTATTACATGATACTCAGGTGAACTATTAGGCCCATGGGCCTCTTATTCTCTCTTTTCTTCGATTACGTACACTATTTACTGCGGAATTTCTTCCTGATTTTTTTTACGATAAAAACATCAGACTCCCGTGAATCAACTGAGAGATAAAAAACCTGTATGTAGGTGATGAATGTATATATGTACGGGACGAATGAAAAGTTAAAGTAATCAATATTTGGTTGTAACCTTAACCTACCTGCGAAGTTTATCAAAGAATTTTGCTGTTAGATTACTATTAGCGTAATTGAAAGTAAAATATCCAAATATGAATCATATGTGTATATTTTTATTTTTGGCACCGTGCCATCCTAGCCCTTTGATTTTCAGTTTGAAACATGTTTCGTCGATGGTTTAACAGTTTTACCGGAAGTCTTGTTATCACCTGAAGACTTCTGCTTCATGGGCTGCAATTAACACTTCCTGCTACCATGGATTTCCGTTATAGCTGTGATATTATGGATACGAACTTTAGAAATTGGTAGCAATATCATTCCTTTGATGCCCTTTCATCTTTAAGAGTTAAGATTTGTTCAAATTCGCGCCGGATTTTTTTTAATTACTGAAAATTGCATGAATTGTTCGTTGTTATTAAAAATTCAAACTATGTTCCTTCCAGCCCGAAACTCAGAAGCAAATTCCTCGTGCTCTTGTCAAGCATACACATTTCAGTCATGGTTGAGTGAATTTATATCCCTTTCGCATTTTTAGACGTAAATCCAAAACTACCATGATAATTTATTTCAGATAATTCAACAATTTCAATAGATCAGTTTTTGGGGTATCGGGTATGATGGACGTAGGTACCAAATCCAAAATTGTAAAATCCATGCCCCTAAATAAGCAGTTCCGGAGTATTGTGATTTCAAAAATGTGCGTCAAATCTTCTATTTATCTGCATCTTGTAGAAAAGATTCAAAGCCTACTCAAAAATTTTCACCCTAAAAGTGGCAGAAACCCACTGCTCTAATTTGGTCCGCGAGTTTGGCAACTTAACGTAGATTTTTCTCATACACAATCGTAACGTTTTTAGCATATTTATCCTACGAAAATGTACATGTAGCTAGCGTTTGTCGAGACTTTCTTTCAAACATTCACGTGTATCAAACCATGTGAATTTGGTAAAATTTATATTCTAAATATAAAATTTGTAGGATTCATAGGGCAAGAGATTTGTTGGCTTTAGAATGAGACAGCCACCTGAACCATTAAGACTACCGTCGGAATGGTTGCATTATAATTTTATAAGATAAAATGCTCTGGTGAACTATATGCACAGGAGAATCAAGGCTGTATCTTATGTGCAAGGGAGATGATGAGAATTTTCATTTTAATCTTTGAGGGGTTCACGTATCGACATGTCAATTTTAATGACTCATGAATTATTTGTCAAAGTCACACAAGACTTCGGTAACTTGTTGAAGGAACAGTTGCTTACTATTTCTTATTGACATAGGTCAATTAAGACAGAAATTCGAAGACCTTTCGATCAATGGATCTTCCTCCCTTGTAACTGCATGTTCCTCTGTAACTGCATCTTCCTGAATTGCAGCTGCATCCACCTCGGTCATTTTATCTTCCTCTGTTGGCATGTGGTGTTGTTTTCGCGTACTCTTTGGTCTTCATTCTGAGTTTCTCTGCTTTTGATGATAATCAAAGTCTCTTTCTTTTCATCTTTTTTCTTCTGACTGTTTTGACTTTCCCTTGATTCTCTTTTCTTTAACCGCCAAGGCCCCGTGGGTATCCGGGTTAGAATAGGTCCTCAGTACCCCCTTGCTTGTCGTAAAAGGCGACTAAATGGGGCGGTCCTTCGGATGAGACCGTATAAACCGAGGCCCCGTGTCACAGCAGGTGTGGCACGATAAGATCTCTTCCTGCTCAAAGGCCATAAGTGCCGAGCATAGGCCTACATTTGCAGCCCTTCACCGGCAATGGTGACGTCTCCATGCATATCAGTGAAATATTCTGGGGAGGGACGTTAAACAGTAAACAATCAATCTTTAACCGCCAATACATTCGTTGCTTTGAGAGACTTATTAAGGGGAGTTCCTTTAAGTTCTAGTCAGCACTTTTGTTGATGTTGTATTGGACTTAGGTTTTATCCCCATCTCCTTCTGACGTTCCCGAATCATATGAATAAAAAAAATATTCTAACAGAAAAGCATTTTTGTTCTTCATTACAATCTAAAACTGTTTCAAGAAAATGTTTTGAAATTGCATTGTCAATTTCAAATTCAACTTTTCAACTTCAACAGAAATTTTAAGAACACAAATTAAAACTTTTTTATGAATATCCAGCTAATTATTTTCATTTACCAAGCCACTGATTAGCAATACATAGAATTCTTCTACATTATAAAGTGGTACTGCCTCGTTATTATTGTCTCCTGAAGGCAAAACTATACCTTCTGTGGTAGATTTTCAGCTTGAAAGTAGTGTGTACTCTACTGACTGCTACCATGCAGCCCATAACTTTTGAATTGTTGGATCTGGGGTTTCATACTTATTTTGCGCCAGCACCTACGAATCGGGACCTCGATTATTTACTAGTTTCAATTTAAAATCGGTTTCATTCAAAATCCGTTTGCGACCTTCGGATGAGACCGTATAAAAATAAGGGATATGAAGATTTTATCGTCGAAAAAAAAGAAAAAAAATCCCCATCCTCAACAAAAACACCAGGATGGCAACGTGTTTTAGGGGGAATCCACTCAAACAAATAGATCTGGGTTTGGTCAGAAAATTTCGTGACTAACTCAGTCTCCGATGTGTTTATGTTATTTATTAAATTTACAGGTTTAGCTGTTTCAGATGTCAGATGTACAAATGATATAGATAGAACGATTAATGACAAAGTTTATGAAGGTTAAAATAATATAAGATATTTTGGATCACCCTGTACCAGCATTTAAACTCCATTTTTGCGGTCTGCTGGTCGCGTTCAGGTAAAAAATCAACAAATCATCCTTTCCTACATCCTCATCTGCCCCAAAACGTGGTCTTCTTTGCCTTTGTCCACATGCGAATTAAGTAGGGATGATTGCATTATTCGAACGATAGTCGACTATTCGGAGCATTTTTTGAAGAAAAAAAACTCATCGATTGCGATAGCGTATTTTAAGAATTAAAGACCTTTTTCGTAAGTTTATCTAAAAAGTAACATTAAATGCCTATACTTTGTGTTACACACCGATATTCAGATGATCCTTTAGTTGGGATAAGATGTAGAAATGAAATAGATTTACACCAGCAATTGATTCTCCAAAATGTATGAAATTTCGTAAATCACATTCATAAATTGTTCTGTATATTCTATTGTTCTAGTACGCTCAGAGAATTGTCAGCAGTGTTTTTAAAGCTTATTTAAAATAAATTGGAAAAGGGGAGGAGATTATTGTTTTAATAATTATCACAGTTTCAGAACTTCACGGCTATGCTGTGTTGCTATAGCATAATTTAAACATTCTTAGAGGTAATAAATAAATTTATAATTGATACAAGTCCAATTAATAATTTTCTCCATGTTGTTATCTGCCATCTCAAAATATTACTAACCGTGTGTTCCTAACATATTCTTTCACGATTTCCACAGCAAAACAGTCCTTATAATTGTGTCAATAGCCCTCCTGGCCCTGAAATTAACATCATCGAAAATGTCGTCTATATAGTTGACATCTGCACGAAGTGCGTTGGACCGAAATATCTACGAGAGTTCTTTATAGAGGAGTAAGGAGTTGTTTTAAATCTAGCTTTTTCGCAATCGAGACAAGTTTTTGATAGAGTTGATCCAGATCCAAGCGCAACTTTTTGTGCGCAATAAATATAGTTTTTTTTTTTCAATGGTTGGCACTGTAGCTCTCTGGTCTGTCAACATACAGTTCTGCATCTATCTTCGGAAGCTCATTATTGCCAACCGATATATTTAAAGGAAAAGCAATGTATAAAAGCGAACGTCGATATTTAAAGTAAATGCAAAATATATAAACTAGATGCTGTCATGAGACAGTAATACCCGCACTATGGTGTTTGCCTCTAAATATACACTCATTCATATTGGACTTTCCAAGGAAGAAGTCAAAATAATTCTATAATTATCACCGTACATGTATTCGTCAAATTGAACATAAAATTTTCAGATGACCATATCAACTCTGAGCCTCACGTATGTATTTTAAAATACTTAATTCATAACCAGTCTGAAATAACAGAATTTAATTAATGATTGAAGTAAATTACTTAATTAGATTCAAATAAATAATTTTCCCATAATTTGGAACTTTTTAAATTTACTTTCTCAACGACATAAAATATTATTTTAGTACAAAGCGTTTTTGATGAATTTATCAAAATGTGCAAACTGATTTTAGTATTTGGTCGGGAAAAAAACCCATTCAAAATACAACCCGATTAATGTGTAAATGCCTATCTCCCCCCCCCCCCCCCCCCCACACACACACACACACTCTCTCTCTCACCCTCACATTTTTTAAAAAACATAGTTTAGTTTATTATGATAGTTTGAAATTTGTTCTTGTACTAAACAGTTTTATTTTCTACATTCACATTGGGTTTGCGTCACCCATTATCATATTTATAGATATCACCTCTCGGCACACCTCGGCCAATTCATACTGGCAACGGAATCAGCAAAGGTTTGTCGAATGAGATTATTTAGCACATGTATGCTGATGATGAAGTGTGGTCAGTTAAAATCATTTGTGTTTTAAATGGATTATATGGATTATATTTCATAAATTCGTTGTCACGACCTATGACATTCGGTAAGTACAAGATTTAGTATAGATTGCATAAAAATAAATAAATGCAAATGGTTAGGTTGAAGTTCAAAAAGGGTCAACATGGTCAAAGATCATCGCATGCCACAGTCGACAAATTTCACATTGTCAAGTTATCTCCCGTTGCGGACATTCAGTATATAACAGACGCAGATCCAGAATTTTTTTTTTTTCAGAAAGGGGGGGGGGGGGGGTGGCACACCTCAGTCAAAAAAAATCAGCCCAAGATTTCCTGAGATGGAAATAAAAAATAATAATAATAACAATGATGGTGGAGTCCCTGTTTTCTAAGGGGGAGGATGTCCAAAGTCATTTTTTTTCTCTACAGTACATATATAGTCTTATTTAAATAACTGCTAATTCCAGGGGGGGGGGTCTGATCTCCATAGCCACTGACTCCCTGTACCTGAAATGACAATTGATCTTATGACTCCATAATAGTAGAAAATTTTTTCATTTGACTATTTATACATATTTTGTTTCCTATGTTTATGTATTTTTGTCTGTCCACGGAAACTTTAACCTTGCCCATATTTTTTAAGTGGATTGGGCTATACACATGGCTTCAATATTTCATAGGTAAATTTCTTTTGGCAAAACCTTTTAATGGGTACCACCAATTTTGACCTCTTGATCTCTTGACCTTGGAGTTTGACCCAATTTTACAAGAAAAATACCTTGAACTTGGCGTAAGTTTTGAACAGGTGGTGCTAGGACTTTCATGCTCTTACATGTGTAATCATTGTGAACTTTCAACAGGTATAATTATTTTTGACCTAGACCTTAGAGTTGAATCCAATTTAACTTTAACCTTGGCAATAACTTTTGAACAGGTGAGGAAGTTCTAGGGATTTCTCCCTTTTTTCACATGTGTATTCCTTGTGACAAGACTTTCCCTTTGATACCAACAATTTAGACCCTTTGACCTTGACCTTGGAGTTTGACTTACATTTGAGAAACTTCAACCTTTGCCAAAAGCTGTCATAACAGTTGCTGTCACAACAAACAAACAAATTACTAAAAAAAACACAGAATACATGTACATATTTTATATTCAACAGATATACATCTGGTCATATCTCTAGTTCTCCCTTGAATGAGACATGGTGATATAAATTTTAAAAAATAATTATAAGAGTTGAAAAGGTTGTGCATATTGAAATATACTAAGCTCTGCGGATGAATTAGATATACCAGTTTAGCTTTATTTTGCTACCCAAAGCACCTTGATTAACTATTTATAAGCATACTGTTTTCTGAAATGTACTGATTTCTGTTGTCCATCTGTTTATCTGCAAACTTTTCACATTAACTTCTTAAGAACCACTGGGCTAATTTCTAACGCTTGATAGACGCCCCGCCTTCTCAACCAATTTACATTTAAATATGCAGGGTACTTTTTAAGCGCCCGGATCGATAGATCCCGGGCGTATATTGTTTTTGTCCTGTCTGTTTGTCTGTTTGTCTGTTTATCTGTTTGTCTGTTTGTCAACTTTAACCTTGGCCATAACTTTTGAACAATAAGGGATAGAGACTTCATATTTGGTAAGCATACTCCACTAATAAAGTCCTTTCAAATGACTTCAAGGTCAATGACCTTGTGACCTTGACTAAGACTTATATGCTAAAAATAGCTTTTTCCACTGTTTGTCATAACTTTTGAACCATAGGAGATAGGGACTTCATATTTGGTATGCATACTCCACTAATAGAGTCCTTTCAAATGACATCAAGGTCAATGATCTTGTGACCTTGACTGTGACCTATATGCTAAAAATAGCTTTTTACACTTTTTGCCATAACTTTTGAACCATCAGAGATAAGGACTTCATATTTGGTATGCATACTCCACCAATTAAGTTCTTTCAAATGACACCATGGTCAATGACTTTGTGACCTTGACTGTGACCTATATTCTAAAAATAGCTTTTTACACTTTTTGCCATAACTTTTGAACCATCAGAGATAAGGACTTCATATTTGGTATGCATACTCCACCGATTAAGTTCTTTCAAATGACACCATGGTCAATGACTTTGTGACCTTGACTGTGACCTATATTCTAAAAATAGCTTTTTCCACTGTTTGTCATAACTTTTGAACCAAAGGAGATAGGGACTTCATATTTGGTATGCATACTCCACCGATAAAGTCCTTTCAAACGACGGCAATGTCAATGATCTTGTGACCTTGACTGTGACGGATATGCTAAAAATAGCTCTTTACACTTTTTGCCACAACTTTTGAACCATAGGAGATAGGGACTTCATATTTAGTACGCATACTCCACTGATTAAGTTCTTTCGAATGACACCATGGTCAAAGACCTTGTGACCTTGACTGTGATCAATATGCTAAAAGAAGATTTTTTTAACTTTGTTGCCGCCGGGCGCGTAGTGTTTCACAAACACATCTTGTTCCAACATAAATCTTCTTCTCAAAAACAGCAAAGACATTTATTGTCCCCATTTTTGCTAAAGGTAGGGTACATTAAATCTCATTTGTTTGTCAATCTGCCCATCTGTCACAATAAATTTAACCTTGGTCATCATGGTCGTATATTTTGAATGAGAAGAGATAGGACTTTTATATTAAACATGTGTATTAGTATTAAATGGGACAATACCATTCTACATACACTATGATTTTCATTACCCATGATCTTGAAGTTTGACCTAATTTCCTTAAAAAAATTAATTGCTTTGAATTGATCATTTTGAAAGATAAATGAAAGGGCATTCATATTACCTGTGATAAGACCTTCCAAAATGTATCATGACTTTTTGACTCTGTGACCTTGACCTTGAAGTTTAACTTAGTTTTCATTAATGTTGTATTTCCTTTTCATTGAGAAGAGATTTGACTTTCACATTTCAAGTGAACATTACCCATAACAAGAGGCTCCCAACATGCTATGATTTTTTACCCCTTGACCTTGATGTTTTAACAAAATTTCAAAAGAGTGAACTCTCCCAAAAGATGATAAGACCACTGTTTAAAACAAAAAAAGGAGTGCTGAATAAAATGTAAGAGGAGTTCAGGGAAGATGGGGCTTTTTCCATAAAAAACATCATTTTTCGACCCTTATTTGACCCCCCGGGGCAAAATCAAAACTCCGAAACCTAACTGCACATCTGCATGACCCCACCAACCATCTCCCAAAAGCTGGTTAGGCTACTGAGTAAAATGTAGAAGGAGTTCAGGGAAGACGGGGCTTTTTGGACAAAAAACGTCATTTTTCGACCCCCATTTGACCCCCCGGGGCAAAATCGAAATTCCGAAAGCTTACTGCACATCTACATGACCCCACCAACCATCTCCCAAAAGCTGGTTAGGCTATGAGTAAAATGTAAGAGGAGTTCAGGGAAGACGGAGCTTTTTGCTTAAAAAACGTCATTTTTCGACCCCCATTTGACCCCCTGGGGCAAAATCAAAATTCCGAAAGCTTACTGCACATCTACATGACCCCACCAACCATCTCCCAAAAGCTGGTTAGGCTACTGAGTAAAATGTAGAAAGAGTTCAGGGAAGACGGGGCTTTTTGGACAAAAAACATCATTTTTCGACCCCCATTTGACCCCCTGGGGCAAAATCAAAATTCCGAAAGCCTACTGCACATCTACATGACCCCACCAACCATCTCCCAAAAGCTGGTTAGGCTACTGAGTAAAATGTAAGAGGAGTTCAGGGAAGACGGAGCTTATTGCTTAAAAAACGTCATTTTTCGACACCCATTTGACCCCCTGGGGCAAAATCAAAATTCCGAAAGCTTACTGCACATCTACATGACCCCACCAACCATCTCCCAAAAGCTGGTTAGGCTACTGAGTAAAATGTAGAAAGAGTTCAGGGAAGACGGGGCTTTTTGGACAAAAAACGTCATTTTTCGACCCCCATTTGACCCCCTGGGGCAAAATCAAAATTCCGAAAGCTTACTGCACATCTACATGACCCCACCAGCCATCTCCCAAAAGCTGGTTAGGCTACTGAGTAAAATGTAAGAGGAGTTCAGGGAAGACGGAGCTTTTTGCTTAAAAAACGTCATTTTTCGACCCCCATTTGACCCCCTGGGGCAAAATCAAAATTCCGAGAGCTTACTGCACATCTACATGACCCCACCAACCATCTCCCAAAAGCTGGTTAGGCTACTGAGTAAAATGTAGAAGGAGTTCAGGGAAGACGGGGCTTTTTGGACAAAAAACGTCATTTTTCGACCCCCATTTGACCCCCTGGGGCAAAATCGAAATTCCAAAACCTTACTGCACATCTACATGACCCCACAAACCATCTCCCAAAAGATGATTAAGCTACTGTGTAAAATGTAGGAGGAGTTCAGGGAAGAAAAGTGTGACAGACGGACGGACGGACGGACGGACGGACGGACGGACATGAGTAACAACAATATACCCGAACTTTCTTTAGAAAGTGCGGGTATAACAAAACCTTTAAATATACAGGTTGGCACTATTGGGCTTCCGTAGCTTTATCTATACTGTATTCATCCTTTTTGTAGTGAGTAGAGACCTCCATTCAGATTTTATCCTCTTGACATTGGCGTCGGAAGCAAATTGGATGTGGGAGCTAAGTCAAAGAGAGTAAAAACCCGAAAAAATACTTGACAAGCAAAAACAATGAAGAAAAATTGACCATTGTCCAAACCAGAAAATCTTAAGTCCCCCCCCCCTCCTCCCCGGTTCCGACGTCTTTGTCCACTAATAAGGGATCTGCTTTCTTTGACAGTGCAAGTTGTCCGAGAACTCTTTGAAAAATAAATGGGTCAGATGAAACTTGAGTAACTTATTCCCAAACCCAGCTAAATCTTATCTTTTTGCATGGTGATTCTTTGATATAAAAAATTCGGCTTTGCCTGCAGAATACGTATCATTGTATCACATGGGTTCTCTAACCTACTTTTTATTTTGCTTAGTACAGATTCAACAAAGACTTGAATATCAATGTAGTCTCTGCATTATAATAATGCAGTGTTGTTGTCATGTATCTGTATTCTACACCTAAAATGATCAAGTCAAACGTTTTATTTTACTAAAATTTTATTTTCATTTAAATATGTCCTCTTCAACATATTTGATTCATTTATTATATATAATTCATTGAACATTTTATTAATTAATAATCTAATTTTAAAGTTGACGGTTTTAAGCATATTTAGTTTAAAAAAAAATGGGTATATTAGAGCCATAAAAATGATTTTCATTCAGAAAATATTGGTTCCTTCCGTCCGTCTGTCCTTCCGAGATCACTTGTCCGTCTCTCTCCTTGGCCTAATCTTGCTCATACAGAGTATCTTTGGGTAAAAGATGTCAAGAGACCTTGAACCATTTGTCTAGGTCAAGGTCCTAGCAGAATTATATGAAGAATCCTTGTCCGGAGTACATCTTCTTCCCCTTTGGTCTAATGTGGCTCATACTGCACTTACAGAGTGCCATTGGTCAATAGATGTGCAGTGATCTGGAACGAAATAATCTAGGTCAAGGTCAAAAATAGCGTCTGTTTAAATTTTTTTCCAGACAATATCTTTTCATTCCTTTGCCCAATCTTGCTTATGCTTCACCCACAGAGCGACTTTGGATTAAGGGTATGCAATGAACTTGAACATGTTTCTAGGTCAAAGAATAAAGTCATAGCAGAATTGTATGAAAATTCCTTCTCTCCCCTTGGTCCAAGTTAGCTCATCTTTCACTCATAGATATTATAAAAATAAAGTTCAAAACATTCCGTTTATGTCCGATCTCACTCTTGATTGAAAGTTCTAGAATATCAAATGGCATCACAATTAATAACGGTATGATTAAAGAATACGTCAATAGAATATTGAAAGTAAGTTGCGCGAATGAATTTACAAATAAAATGTGCATATTTATAACTGAAAACATCATGAGTACAATTTTTATCCAAGTAATAAACTAGCTAAAAGAAAATGTTGATTAACGACAATGGTAAATTGTTTAAATATAGTAAGTAACATTGGTGCTTTAAATTTTTTACGTTTTACAAAATAGCTTTTAAAGGCGCGTGTTTTGATAAATAAATATCAGCATGAGAGGTGTGTGTTTTATCGTAGTCTTTTGTATTAAAGAACTTTATTTCTTTTAGGTCTATAGTTACTTTTTAGTTAAAACTATAATATAGTCTTTTAAATAAATTTGTCAGCAAATTAAAACAAGATGCGTTTGTGAAACACTATGTGCCCAGCGGTAACAATCTTCAAAAAAATATTTTTTGCTGACAAGTCACATTCAAGGTCACAAGGTCATCGACCTTGGTGTCATTTGAAAGAACTTTATTATTGGAGTATGCATACCAAATATGAAGTATCTATCTCTCATGGTTCAAAAGTTATGGCGAAAAGTCTAAAAAGCTATTTTTAGCATATAGGTCACAGTCAAGGTCACAAGGTCATGATCTTGCTGTCATTTGAAAGAGCTTTATTAGTGGAGTACGCATATCAATTATGAAGTCTCAACCTCTCATGGTTCAAAAGTTATGGCGAAAGTTCGAACAGCTATTTTTAACATATAGGTCACACTCAAGATCAGAAGGTCATTGACCTTGACGCCATTTGAAAGAGCTTTATCGGTCAAGCATGCATATCAATATGAAGTCTCTATCTCTCATGGTTCAAAAGTTATGGCGAAGGTTAAAGTTGACAACAGACAGACAGACAAACAGACAGGACAAAAACAATATACGCCTCGGATCTATCGATCCGGGCGCATAAAAAATGCTGCCGTCCCGGTCATAAGGAAGAAAGCAAAAGCAGACCGATGGCCTACCCCTACATTTTGTAGAGAATACTGGTTGAAAACGAGAGACAATATTACCAGTTGGATCAGGTAGGACAAAGAATTTTCAGTTGGAAGTTAAAATAATGAATGTATTTGTTCTCTATTTTACAAGTGGTTGTGATAGGGGAGGAGGACTGGTGGTATAAACTCCGCTCAGATTAAACAATTATTTGATTTTTTTTTTTAGTAATACAAGTTCTAATAATAACCAGAAGTCTCTGTCGAGACTGAAGCTCTACTGGTTTGAACTTATAGCAAAGGAAGAGAAAAGTACTTAAGCAGCTGGGATTTGAAACTAAATAGAATAATGATCGTTGATAAAGTCTCTTTATGTTCTTAGTGTAGTCTACTTGTGTGCCAAGTTATACTGAAATCAGACCAAAACTGTAGGAGGAGTAGCATTTTGAAACAATTTTACAGACATTTCTATTTTTAGTAACCACGGCAACACCGTTCATGAAAATTAAAATTCGATACACAGAATTATGTATCTTAGTGTATTCTACTTATGTGCCAAGTTATATTGAAATCAGACCAAAACTGTAGGAGGAGTAGCATTTTGAAACAATTTTACAGATATTTCTATTTTTAGTAACCACGGCAACACCGTTCATCGAAATCAAAAACCGATAAACAGAATTATGTATCTTAGTGTATTCTACTTGTGTGCCAAGTTATAATGAAATCAAACCAAAACTGTAGGAGGAGTAGCATTTTGAAAGAATTTCACAGAAATTTCTATTTTTAGTAACCACGGCAACACCGTTCATCAAAATCAAAAACCGATACATAGAATTATGTATCTTAGTGTAGTCTACTTGTGTGCCAAGTTATAATGAAATCAAATCAAAACTGTAGGAGGAGTAGCATTTTGAAAGAATTTCACAGAAATTTCTATTTTTAGTAACCACGGCAACACCGTTCATCAAAATCAAAAACCGATACACAGAATTATGTATCTTAGTGTAGTCTACTTGTGTGCAAAGTTATAATGAAATCAAACCAAAACTGTAGGAGGAGTAGCATTTTGAAACAATTTTACAGATATTTCTATTTTTAGTAACCACGGCAACACCGTTCATCAAAATCAAAAACCGATACACAGATTTATTTATCTTAGTGTAGTCTACTTGTTTGCCAAGTTATACTGAAATTAGACCAAAACTGTAGGAGGAGTAGCATTTTGAAAAATTGTTTACAGACAGATGGACGGACGCATTACTATCGCATAAGCTCTTCTGGTCTCTGACCAGTAGAGCTAAAAACTTGAAGAATTGTGCAAGCAGTGTGCTTCTCATAGGCAGTTTGGACCAAGGAGTGTGACAGTGGTTTTAGAAGAGGAAATAGGTATATTTTAATACATGCAAGGACTACTTCTAAAATTTAGTTGATCACACAAATATTTCATCACCATGATTACATAAAGATTTATACAAAATTAAATTGAGTGCCTATAAATTTTTTTCAAATTGATGATATTTTGAAAATCAAGAAATATTTATAGATAAAAGATCATAAAAATATACTGCCACTCATAAAGTTTATACTGAAAATTTTAGTATGTACAAGTACTAGACAGTATATGATAGCTAGTACACCTGGTGTATTATAGAGGTTTTAAACATCTCCCATATATTTAATAATTCCTATCTTGAATTATACATTATTTACAATTGATTAAAATTCTTTCTTATAGCAACAGTTGTCCATGTGCAGCAGTATTTATTGGATCCAACCAAATCAGAAGAGAAAACCCTGAACCAATTTCATATAATTATATTTCTACTGGTCACTTAGGCTATCACCTTGATTTTTTAATAACTCAATACTTTTATTATCCCACTGGGCCAGTTGATATTAAAAGAACTAGCCAAAATGCATAATTATGATTTATAGTAATACCTGTTTATATTATGATACGAGGGGCATATCAAAAGTCCTGAGAACTGTTTAATAAGGAATTAACCGTTTTACGGAATTTATTGAGTTTGATATAATTGGAAAGATCAGAAAAATATACACATATTGTGCTGTAACTTTATAATTTTTATGATGTAATATCTCGGAAAATGACGTCAGAATATAGAATGTTTAGCATACTGAAAATTCGCGTTTTTATCCCCATGACACGAGTTTAAAAGGTGCTGCTAAAGGCATACTAGTATTTGAAAAAATTATTTCAAAGAAAATTTTTATTTTCAAAGAAGAAGAGTAGGACTATGGTACTGTTTATCAACAATTCTATATTTCATTGGTTGGTTTGTTTACTAGCACGGTTTATGTCCGGTTATGCTATCATCGACATTCTTTTAAGATTTTAAGTTACATGATACGACTGGATTTTCGGTCCTTTATATAGTTCTCCATTGTATGAAATAAAACATTTTCTATATAAAACTGAAGTATATTAATGCAGTTTTCAACAAATATATTATGAGTAACAGTACTCTTACCGTTTACAAATAATATGTACAAAAGTCTTGCCCCAGACTTGTTTCTGTGCGTATTTTTTCATATTAATTCAACTTCGGCGCCCCAAAACTCACTACTGCTTTTGACTTTTGACTCCAAAAAAGGTTTACAATTTACACAGACATGTAGAATCTTATTTAATTTCCATGAATTAAATTTTGCGAATATATGGAGGTACGGTGGGGTCACAACTGCGCCAGTGCCATTTTGGATTTTACGAGAAAAAATGGGGCACGCTAAACTTAACTTCTCTTGAGCCTTCATCGATCCCGCAAATCTGGTTAAAACACCTGACGAATTGATGCCATCAAATTTTGTAACACGATCGTCTATTTTTCTTTGACCGCCAACTTTGCCTTTTTCTCACAGTCAGGTCTGTTTTACGCAATATTTTGAGCAAGATTCGATAAAAAAACCTGTAATGTTTGACAATCGCTTAAACCATTTTAGAACAAGGAGATCTCCGAAATAGAACACCATATGAGAGATTGTAGTCTATGCAAAGATTCTACCAACTGGCGTTTGCGTCCGATAGCCTGCACCTGAGTAATGAGGAAACGTTTTTTTTTTAAATTTAATGCCCTGTTCACACGGAGAGCTTAATTCGAATTAAACGTAAGTTTATGCGAATTAGCTTCGCTTAGCGTTCACACGGAGAATTTAATGCGAATTAGTTTACTTCGCATTAGTTTACTGCGGATTAAATTACTTTGCATTAGCTCCGTGTGAACGCTAAGCGAAGCTAATTCGAATTAAATTTTGGGGCATGCGTAATGGCAAAATTAAGTAAAATGCGTCATGTCGGTGGTAAGCTCGAAGTACTTGTGATATTTTTAAGTGAAAAACTAAGAAAAAATATGTTAATCACTAAAATATGTCTCCAGACACTGTGACATTATGTCAAATGCATCTGCTTCAGCATAAGGTGACGTGATTTGCAAATGACGTCATAATAGCCTTCCTCACGCCTGACTGTCGAAGTAAAATTTTAATTCGCATTAGTTTACTTCGCATTTGCTGTCGTGTGAACGCAATTTAATTCGCATTAGTTTGATTCGCATTAGTTTACATCGCATTAATTTACTGCGAATTAAACTCGCCCTGTGAACAGGGCATTACTTTGATGAAATTGTGTCTTTTGCTACGTCATTTTTATGGCCAGTGTTGTAAGCATGCGGATGTATGACATCATTTTCGGGGGTATTACGTCATAAAAATTAAAAAGTTATGTCACAATATGTGTATATTTTTCTGATCTTTCCAATGATATCAAATACAATAATTTCCGTAAAACATACAATTTTTTATTGAACAGTTCTCAGGAATTTTGAAAATGTCCCTCGTACTTTGTAATACTGCAACATACATGTAACAAAACAAACCAAAAGTCTCTGTTGAGACTGTAGCTATATTGGTTTGTACTTATAACAGACAGACAAAGGAAGAAAAAAGAAGCAGATGGGTCTTGAAACTTTATAACTGCAATAAATAGAAAAAATATCCTTGATAGAGCCTCTTTTTGTGGCAAGATTGCAATAAAACCACAACTGTAGTAGCAGCTTTTAATAAAATTTTACAAAATTTTCAATTTTAGTTACTGTGACAAAATCATTCATCAATAATAATAAAAAAATAACAATAATTATTACGTTTCTTAGTATAGTCTACTTGCATGCCACATTATATTATAATCAGACTAAAACTGCCGGAGGAGAAGCATTTTGAGTTTTTAACAGAAATTTCTATTTTTATTTACCATGGCAACACCATTCATCAAAATAAAAAAAAACCGATACATTTATCTTCTAATTTGTAATTTAACCGTTTACAAAAGTCACATGTCATGACATATGATATATTGGGATTGTGGTAGGTAAACATAGTCAAGTCAAAGTAAAGTTTTTTCAAAAGAGGTCACTTATCAAATTTATTCTAAAAGCACTGGGGCACTTTTTTTTCATGATGCAGTACGAGATCAATGAAGTACTGAAAGTGGTTTGTTTTCCAACACCATATTTATTCATCCTATCATTATGAAAAGTACATTTAATAATTAGTCTTTGAATATATCACCACCTTCATCTAAAGTAAATTGCTTATGGTACATTTTAATTCATATTATAGGTAATACAGGATTTTCTGAGAGAGAAGGAACACAGGAGTGGAACTGTTTCATTTACCCAACACCTTGAGCTGACTGATCAAGGGAAAGATGAAGCAGTGTACAAATGAAAGTTCTGCTGGAAGCACAGAGAGTAATACTGAACAATACATATATTACCTCTGTCCGGACTCATCATAACAGAAAGTATTTGCAAAATGTTGCAATCTCGAAAATCGTCTGGCAGTTGGAAATCACTCTTACAGAAATTCAAGATCAAGTATGAACACTGCAGCAAATTTGTATGCTACAAAATGTGAAAGCATTATCTAGAGAGTCTCAAAATTTATTGAAACAAACAGTCAAATCAGGGTAGAGTTGATGATGGAGTCCAAAGAGAGCCAACAGGAGAAAGTATAGGTTTTGCATTGGGGTGCAGAAGAAAGTAATACAATTCTCCCAGAAAGAAAAGGACTACTTGTGCATGATATGTGAAGAATGTGATAGAACAGGAAAATGCCCAGATAGTGTCTCATTGGCAGATGAGCTGAAGAAAGTAACTGATAAAAATAGTGAAAGACTTTTTAAGAAAGACGAATGGCTAAATATTTCACAATTAAGTAAGAGGATATATTGCCTCATATTTGTCAATAAATTCTAAGAGTGTCTCTGTACCTCCCTCTATCAAATATCAATTGTTGTCTGAAAGATGTTTTGAAGATGTTTGTATTGATGAAGATGAAAAACTTTCAGAGATTGTTTCAGCTTTTAACTCAAATGAATATGTTGATCAAATGATTGGGTTGGTAAATGATGTGTTTACTTCTGTAAATATTCAGTAAGTTTATATATGCATACATGTTTTGAAATTAAAGGTCCCAATATACTAGTACTGAACCACAGAATTAATTTTGACATTCTGACATAATGATCAAAATTTTCATGTACATGTACATTAAAATGTTATAATCTAATTCTGGTTGTAACAGATTTGCAATTTGTTGGAACAGAGAATTTGTTTTATATTTATACAAACATTGTTACCTAACTTGCCTACTTCATAATATGATGTGAATCGAAGAAAGTATCAATCATAATAAAATAATTAGTTCTTAATACATGTGTAGTTCCTAATATGTTTTGGAATTAACAGGGAATGAAAATAACTACTAGAAGCATGAATTCATTGTAAGTGTGTTCACTGTAACTAAAATTATGTACATGATATACATGTAGTATTTACTGTATATTGTGGAATTAGAGATCATATTGCTAATTTTGACCTTTTTGCACTTGCTTATTGAATTCAAAGGAGAGCTATCATATAATATGCAAGAGAATGTTGAAAAATAATTAAACATATTAATTTTAACAAGAGTTTCGGTTTTGTTAACTGAAAACATTTTAATAACGATTAGGTTTCCCCCTATGTTTTCAGTTTAATAAGAAGGGACTTATATTATTGTGTGTACCCCCCCTTTTCCCCTCCTCTGATGGATTATTATGAATTAAAGGGGTGTTATCTATTAAACTGTGATTATTATGTTTAATTTCTAAAATACAGATATGAATAATACCATAGAAACATTTTTAAAATATTTTCGGAAAACTTTAAAAGTATTTCATGCACAACACTTACTGTAAACCAACTATTATTCGCGTCATCTTTTATTCGCGATTCGTCACTTTAAAATGAATCCGCGACGATTAATTTTCTCGACCGAGGAAACATTCGCTACAAATCCTTAGCAGAATAAATGGTTCGCGGCTATTAATATTCGCGAGTTAAAGAAGGTCGTTGAACTCGCGGATATTTCTCGCACGCGAATAAAAGTTGGTTTACAGTATTGTTTTCTTGATATCTTGGATGTGAAAATGTAACTTAGTTTGTCATTCAATATATACTAAAGTTTAAATTTGCCGTCAGCAGTTTTTTCATATTTTGTTCAGATTAGCATCCTTAACAATAAGCAGTACAATTTTCTAGATTAGAATCTCCACTTTGGTTGTTACTGTAATATCAATTATACAGAAAATTGACATTTTTTTCAAAAAATTGGAACAGTGCCAATTTTATGACCCTTTTGCACTAAAACATGATGGATGTCAATCATTTTTACTATGCATTTGAAAAGTACTAACCATTGTTCTTTAACTTCAAATTAAAATATTTTAATAATTACGGAAGTTGCAGTTTTATTTCTTATCCAAATATGACTAAAAACTATAAAATATGACCTGAAATTTTGTTGCATAAGAGCTATTTTTAGTAACAGGTCATATAACTTATACCGGTATGATTAGCACAATAAAAATTTGTCTGATTTCCATTCATATATACTAGATTTAGCTTGCAAAATTTGAAAGCAATTGGAGAATCTTGCTACTGGACCATTTTGCATGTTTTTCTATGAGACACGCTAATAAATAATAATACAATGATTCGAATTTTTTTTTGTATTACAGGTAGTTAACGGGAAGAAATATTATAAAAACAGGAGGCCCATGGGCCACATCGCTCACCTGAGCAATGTGGCTAGAAGAAAGGCTGAAATCAGTTTATTATTGAAAAGGTTAACCCCAATAATGATCCCAACCAATTTTTAAAAGGGAGAGGGTATGATTTGAACTTGAATCTTTTCTAACTATTTAAATGCTTGAATATTTCTTTGACTACCTGTGGCTTTATTGCCTTTTACATTTGAACTTGCATTGTGGCTGGTCCTATAGCCCTAGGGATCATGACTTGAACAAAATTGAATCTAAACTACATGAGAATGCTTCCATATGAACAGGACTAATCATGGCTCGGCTGTTCTTGAAAAGTAGAATTTTAAAGCTTTTTTCTACATGTTTCTATGTAAAACTTGGATTCCATGCTGTAGCCCCGCCCTACCCCAGGTGTCATGATTTGAACAAAATTGAATGTCCACTACCTGAGGATGCTTCTATAAAAATATGATCATTCATGTCTTTGCTTTTCTTAGAAGATTTTTAAAGAATTTCCCAATATATTTCATGTAAAATCGGCCATTGTGGCCCCGCCCTACTACCAGGGGTCATGATTTGATCAAACCTGAATCTACACTACTTCCATATAAATATGATCTTTCATGCCTCTGCTATTCTTGAGAAGAAGATATTTAAAGAATTTTCTAATGTATTTCTATGTAAAACTTTGATCGGCCATTATGGCTCTGCCCTACCCCCGGGGGTCATGATTTGAACAAACCTGAATCTAAACTACCTGAGGATGCTTCCCTATAAGTTTCATCTTTCCTGGCACAGTGGTTCTTGAGAAGAAGATTTTTTAAAAAAAATTCCTATATATTTCTGTGTAAAAATTTGATTGGGGTTATGAATTGAACAAAACTGAATCTACACTACCTAAGGATGCTTTCATATAAATATGATCATTCATGCCTCTGCTATTCTTGAGAAGATATTTAAAGAATTTACTACATATTTCAATGTAAAACTTTGATCAGCCATTGTGGCCCTGCCCTACCCCCGGGGGTCATGATTTGAACAAATCTCTGAATCTAAACTACCTGAGGATGTTTCCCTATTAGTTTCATTTTTCCTGCCTCTGCTATTCTTGAGAAGAAGATATTTAAAGAATTTACCTATATATTTCTATGTAAAACTTTGATCGGCCATTGTGGCCCCGCCCTACCCCAAGTTTATGATTTGAACAAATTCGAATCTACACTACCTGAAAATGCTTTCCTATGAGTTTCATTTTTCCTGGCACAGTTGTTCTTGACTGGAAGATTTTTAAAGAACTTTCCTATATATTTCTATGTAAAACTTTGATCGGCCATTGTGGCCCCGCCCTACCCCTGGGGGTCATGATTTGAACAAATTTGAATCTACACTACCTGAGGATGCTTCCCTATAAGTTTCACCTTTCCTGGCTCAGTGATTCTTGAGAAGTTGAGAAGAAGATTTTTAAAGAATTTCCAATATATTTCTATGTAAAACTTTGATCGGACTCGATGCTGATTACAATCATGCATACAGTTTGACTGTTTGATGTCCAGGTGTAGAAAAGATTTTTAAAGATTGCATTATGAAATACGCACGCTAACTTTCGATTCCCACCTACATTTTGGAACCATTTAATTCAATAGAAATAGTAATTTGGCCATAAAATCTTTGTTTAATACAAAGAACAGTTCAATGCTAATTGATGAATTGTCTTAATACCAGCGCTTAACGGTAAATTTTTCCATAATTCCAGCTCTTGAAAAAAGTGGGGTAAACGATATTTTCCATTGAAATCGGAGTTTCAAGCATCACCATATTTTTAAATAGTCTTGGATATGATTAAATGTTCTTTATATCTTTTCTTATGTCTTAGGCAAATAAATAAAACATAAATATATCAATAAAATATAATGTTTCAGTTGTAAATCGCTTTGAAATTGGTGAAAAATAAGCATTTTTATCGTTTTTTGTCAATAAACATATGTCCCCCCCCCGTGTCACACAAAAAGCTTTGGTATGAATTTGTGAAATAACATTCCATATTACCTGTAAAAAGGAACTTTTGTGACACGGGGGGGGGGGGTTGTTTTTAAAATATTTTCCGTTAATTTCTATAGTGAAAAACACAATATTTTCCAAAATTTTAAAGTTATCTCTCTCTTTGTTTTTCCAAATAAGTAATGTTTTATGAAAATCCATATAATTATCAATAAAATACATTAAAAAATTCATCTAATACGGTAACTTTTGAAAATTGACTTAGAGTAGGCGGGAGAACAATACTATCGTTCGCAGTTCTTTAGTGGTTTTGGCCCCACCCCTCAGGCCCCAAGGGGGCAGGGATCATGAAATTCACAATTTTTGGTTCCCTTTACCCATAGATGTTTTATGCCAAATTTGGTTGAAATTGGTTCTGTGGTTGCAGAGAAGAAGCTGAAAATGTTCAAATGTTAACGCACAACGCACGACGACGGACGAAAACGGATAGCAATAGGTCACCAGAGTAAACTCAAATGACCTAAAAATAATTCGAGACTTGCAATGTTGTTTTTAAAACAAGAGGCCCAGGGGCAACAGCGCTCACCTGACATCGGCTAGGAAAAAGCACATATCAGATTAGAACTGAAAGTTTACTGAGGTTGGGGGAAGCTTGAATTTTAACCCCCCCCCCCCCCAGGGGATCATGATATGAATGTGCTAGAATCTACACTACCTGAGGATGATTCCATATGAATATTACTAATCATGGCTTTGATGTACTTGAAAAGGAGATTTTTAAAGGTTTCCCTACATATTCCTATGTAAAACTTTGATCGGCCATTTTGGCCCCACCCTAGCCCCGGGGGTTATGATTAGAACAAACATGAATCTAAATTACCTGAGGATAATTTCACATGAGTTTCATCTTTCCTGTCTCAGTGGTTCTTGAGAAGAAGATTTTTAAAGATTTTTCCTATATATTCCTAACTTTGATCGGCCATATTGGCCCCACCCTACCCCCAGCGGTCATGATTTGAACAAACTTGAATCTACATTACCTGAGAATGATTCCACATGAGTTTCATCTTTCCTGGCCAGTGGTTCTTGAGAAGATTTTTTAAAAATGTCATTAATTGCCCCTTGGAAAAGAGCGTGGCCCTTCATTTGAACAGATTTGAATCTCCTTTACCCAAGGATACTTTGTAGCAAGTTTGGTTGAAATTGGCCCTGTGGTTCTTTAGAAGATGAAAATGTGAAAATTTGAAAAGTTTACAACAACGACGACGACGAAAACGACAGACAACGGACAATTTTTGATCAAAAAAGATCAATTGAGTCTTTGGCTCAGGTGAGCTAAAAATGGCAAAAAGCTTTCGTGATGTTAAATACTTCATACACTATTTTGTGATTTAATTGCTTCACAATGAATACTTTTAAAAATATTCCCACGTCTAGGGACTTTATTTAAAAAATGTCCATCAATATTCTCCTTTGACTCTAACATGGCAATTAATTTTTTTTTTTAAATCTTTGACACGTGAAATTGAAATCGGCGATAGTGTAGCACTATTAAGATGTAATGGACATGAAATAAGACCTTATCTAAATCTAGTCGCTAAATCGTAAACGCACCTTTTATTTCAATACACAAACATTGTTCGTAGACTTTAAACATCAATTCTCAAATATTCAATATTTACACAGAAAAGTGACCTCAGAGTGGCGGGATACATCTTCGCTAGCCAAGGGTTTTCGGTCCGCAACGCTCCCCATAAACCCTTGGCCGACATGCACTGTGAAACGCCGGTCAATTTTCATTGGAGAGTTGTAGTCGACCGCGGACCAATGAAAAAACTGTTTACAAATTACGGCCTTGAACTTTTGAGAAGGCTTCGTGTAATCGAGGAAATTCTAACGCAATGTGACATGGAGGCCGCTGAGGCCCATTGCGAGATCTGTTCGTCACTGTTACCCAAAAAACAGCGGCGAACGGTTAATGTAAAGACGTTTCAGCCAGAGAAACAATTAGTAGAGGTGTTGGGTTTCAAACCAGAGGGCGACAGGCCCAGATATGTATGCATGAGATGCTTTAATCGTTTGAACAAACTATCGAAAATTGATTTTGATTTAGAGCATAAAATTGAACAGTTAAAGACGGAAAAGAAATGCATTATAGACGAGCTGAGAAGCCTTTTAAAGCCTGGAGAAAGGTAAGAAAACATAAAACAATTGTCAAATAAATGTGTCATATGTCTGTACAGTGTACATGGACCAATAATATCGTTTTCATGGTTATCCTCCATAAACATATTGATAAACTGTCAATATTTTGTTTAACAGAAGACCTAACATATCTTCAGTGAGCATTTTAAACCAAAAAAACGTAACAATTACAATGATTATTATGATCAACTTGATTATCATTTGGCGCTGGGCTAACTTAAAAATCAATTAATACAATTAGTGAAACAGAAAGTA
>NW_026924778.1:0-20000 GCF_032062105.1 Saccostrea cuccullata
ATAATTGTCGATAAAAAGTTGACCACATGACCGAAAATTACGAAAATTGGTCAGATGGGAAATTTAGTTACTGTGCATCAAAATCAGTATTCAGAATTACTCAACCGTAAAATTTATGACGTCACGTAGGGAAAACGCTAAAAAGCCCAAAACACGTGCAATTTGATAACGACGTGTTTGTTCACAAATCTTGTTGCATTATTTGATGCAGATGAGGTATGCACATCGTTTTTCAATATTAAGAGACATTATGAATTTATTGCAATCTTGGCACAGTTTACGGAAGTTCAATGGGGTCTTGTTTTCGAATTGCCTAATTAATGAAAAAGGCAACAACGGTTTACTAAGCAGTCTCTTGTAAATTTTCCCCCATAAAACTTTTTAGCCGTTGTCAGAGAGGGTCTGGAGTGGATTTCAATCAACCGTGACGCTGACGTTATCGCGAAACAGAGCCATGTTGCGAGCGGGTTATTCATCCTGCCATCTCTTAAATCGCCACCTTCTTATCTTTGACGGTGCAAGATTTTTTAGATTACTTTTGGGGAGAATCTTTCCACTAGTATTACCTTTACTCCCATTTTCTAGACACATTCCTCAACCAGTCTGTATATTTTGATTATCTCCTGAACCTATATAGTCGTCTTTACAGCTTAACTCATTTAGATGAATTTTCACCAATCCAGCAGCCAATGTCAAACCTAACCTGCGCTGTAAATTGCACTTTATTTGCATAACGGGATCTGTTGTGTTATGGTCAAAGACTACTACATGTACATGTGTATAAACCATAACGCTGCAGTTCTGCAGCTATTCGGGAGCGTAAAAGTAAATTATGGTGAAACAGGGGCGTAGCAACAGGGGAGGGGGGCTGGCCTACCCCCCCATTTTTTCCCAACCTTATTTATACTATAGGAGATGTTTAAAGAAAGCCTGGTTGCTCCCCCTCCCTTTTAAGTGATGTTCCGAAAATGTAGTATTTGAATAGGTACTGAAAGTAGTTGGCACTGAGAAAAAGTTTACCTAAAATGTCTCAATAAAATTGAAGAGGACTCCGGAAATAATAAAATCTACACCAAACCTGTTCTTTTTTTTGTTTTCTACAATTTCGGAACCCCTTTTTTCCGCCAATGTGGTGATTTTTAAATATTTTATAATGTGTACATATAGACAGACAAAGAGAGACATAAATATCCTATGTGACGCAGTGGTCAAAACGTCTGCTCTACAGTAGCGAAGTAAAGAGTTGATGATTATCTCAATATCAGGAAAAATTATGACTTTCTAGTACATGTTGTATATTGACGAAATAAACTGGAATCTTTTTCGTCTTTAAAAGGTCTTCAATTTTTTCTATAGACGCAATAATGGCCCCACAATTGATCGGGTTTTTTTTTTATGGTTATTGCTTTCTGATTTTTTTTTTTTTTTTTTTTTTTTTGGGGGGGGGGGGGGGGGTCAGTAAACCAAAAATCCATCTGAAAACATTTTAACAAGCTAAAAAAATTGTTCTCAAACCAGAACAACTTATTAGGAGGAGAGGAGCTCCTTTCATTTTATTAAACTTCAAAAATATGGTTCATCCTACCAACATTGTAGATTCTACATGTAACTCTTTAACAGGGGTCTACGTTCTACGGTTGACGTTTTTAACTTTTCTTTTCATCAATAAAAATATACCCTTTACTGATATCATTATAGTATAGGGGATATTTCATTTATTTATACTAAAAACGTCAAACTCCTGTGATTTACAATACCTAATACTAACAACCCAAACCAAATGTGTATATATGCAGGATAGTCAGAACTAAAGAGAAGTGGTCGAATAAATCCCTTTACGACAATCTTTTATAGAGAGATGTATAAAAAAAGTCTTAGAACCGTAATAAAGAATAATCAAATTCTTTTAAATCAGCAAGGTCACTATATTTTATGTTTATTTATTATTTAGGATGCTCTCTACACCAGTGCAAAATACTTTTAAGATAGGACTTTCCTGTAAATTACACAGTTTACATCAATCTCGTTTCATAGATAATAGAGACTTTAAGCTCAGATACTCCATGCATGGCTTAATCAAAAGTACATGTAATCTTAGCCTATATCCTACCTATATTTCGGTGATTTATATCATGTTCCATTTTATAAAGATTTACATGTATAATCAAAGATTGTGTCTTAACAATACAATTTTCAAAATACTAAAAGGAAAGGAAGACAATCTTTTAAACAAACAGGGTGCTACGCTTCGAAGGATGATTTCAACGTGAATACAACATAATTAAGCAAATAAAATTAATACAAGACGCAAATCAGGGAATTGTTGTTTTACAAGCCTATATATTACATAATTATACACTAACACCGGTTAAAATGATTTCTCTGTCCTAGTTCTGAGGGTTTTTTCTAACTTTTTTCCTTTTACTGGCACCGGGACCCAATCATGAGATTATCATGCTACGTTGTACTACACATCCAAAGAGTTCATTTTAGCTATCTCTGGAATTAAACAAAGTGGTATACGTAATGACTTCCTGATAGTGAAAGGAAAATAGGAAAATAAACGTCAACAATTCCTCAGGTATACCTGTGGACAATGATGATATAGTCCGTCCCACCGTACCAACTAGACAATTAACTGTACTTTTACATATCAAAATCCATTTTATATGTATATGTACCTGGACTTTCAAAATTCAAACTACATATATATCAAACTGAACTATTCGATAGATTGTTTTTTTTTCCAAAACTATTCCTTGATAGGAACTCACCATTTTCATTTGTATATATACATGCATATGTAGATTGAAAAGACAACGAATTTTAACTGTCCATTCTTTTTTTAAAAAACTGTCCATTCTTAAAAAGAATGGACAGTTTTCCAAAAAGAATGGACATCTACAGGTGACTTAATGGATTGTTAGGGGAGTTAGCTCAACATTATGCTAGAGAATGGACAACACAAACAAAAGGTTTACGTCACAATCATGTTTTAAGTAAAGGAGAAAGGCCGAAAACTGTCCATTCTGTGAGAGAAAGAAATAATCGAGGGCCGTAGGCCCGAGATTAGTTCTTTCTCTCACAGAATGGACAGTTTGAGGCCTTTCTCCTACTTAAAACATGATTCTCTTTGTTCTAAAAATTTAAAGAAAAATGTGAAAAACAGGTAGCACACATACAATAAATTCATTGTGTACGGAATGGACAGTTTTAGGTAAGCTTGGTGCACAACAATTTGTTGAACAACCATTATGTATTCAGATTCAAATAACAAAAGGTCTTTGTCTAAAGAATGGACAGTTACAGGTGGTTTTTTCGGGGATGGTAGTATTTATATAAGAATGCAACTCTTCAAAATCAGTTTATATTTTGCGTTGTAAACGCAAACATGTTTCCCTTTTATGGAGATCTGGAATATATGACAGAATCGAAATCGAATTGAAACAAAAATATGCACAAAACCAGTGATATTTTGACCTGGAAACAAAGAATAGGAAGCGAACAAGAAAATATCATCCAAATTTTGATCTCCTTAAAACTTCGACGACAAATACAGATATTTCGAATTCAAACCGATTTTTTTTTTTAAATCAGTTTTTGGGGATATATAATAATTGCAGCAGTGTATTTGTGAAATGCAAATTGTGTTCTGAGTGTTGGATAGTCATTAGCCAAACTTCGACTTGAAAATGTATTTTAAATCAGATCTGGAAATGTTTTAATTTAATTATTTTCTACGGAAATTTTCACTGTGGCAGTATAGTTTTCAGAGTGCAAACTGTTTTTGGGTGATGGATTTAATATATTAGCCTACTTCAAGCTTAAAATGGATTCTTCTCGAGGGAAAGTTGCTTCCAAAATGTGAAATTATGTCATTTAATTCAAGTTTTGTTAAAAATCAAACAGATCCGATGCAGACACTGTGTTCAGGATTAACTTAAATCTCCACGTTCATTTTGTTATGTGCATGTACATAAAATCATATTTAATGTATTTGTTTTGTTTCCTTTTTCTGTTTACCTGTAACTCTCCATTCTGTTTGTTTTAACTGTCCATTCTTTTTTAAAAAACTGTCCATTCTTAAAAAGAATGGACAGTTTTCCAAAAAGAATGGACACCTACAGGTGACTTAATGGATTGTTAGGGGAGTTAGCTCAACATTATGCTAGAGAATGGACAACACAAACAAAAGGTTTACGTCACAATCATGTTTTAATCGGAGATATTAGCCGCATCTTCTCGGGCCTTTCCGACTAGCGTAAAAACAACTTCGAATGTATTACTTGAATAATAATTGAAAAAAAAACTCTTATACTAATATGATAATGTGGATTATGGAGTTTAACTTTGATATTACCTAAAATATACTATAGAAGGGACTTTTAAGTCCGTATATTCATTCTCTCCGACGGATATATTCTGTTTTTGATTAAACTTGAAAGATGCGAAAAAATTAACATCCGGTTATGTTAATACATTCGAGGCTTTCAAAGCTAGTACACTAGCCTAGTTACTTAGCTCATGTATCTTTGCCAAGAAGTACAGGTACAGGGAACCAGACGACTCGCACACTAACCTCAGATATCAAAGGGGGTCTACCCTTGCTGATTCAGTCATGTGATCATATTTGAATTTCATTCAAATGTTAAACTTTTGAAGTCCGAGTTACTTTGAATTGTGGAACGCACAACACTAAGTTCCTGCTTTCAAAGACTATTAACAAATGGTTGTAATTAAAAGCATCTTTTACATCGAAGAATTAGACAAATCATAAAACCTTTCTGATGAACTTTATGCATAACGAAATATAAAATTAGAAGGCAGTTTCCGGCGGAGAAAAATATATCGACCTGATCCGTATTCCTTCACCTATTACACCCGACGTTTGAATGGACGAAGCGGAGTCAGCCGAGGATTGTCGATGTTTTTCCGACCTCTGACGGAAAGAGCCGAGATGATGCGATTGTTCTCCGATCAGCGGATCGTTCAACAACATTGAAATAAATGTTAGATGGATTCTGAATTGTAGTATCTTGTCCATACCTTAAAGAATGTAAATTAAATATTACGCAAAATTTGCAAAGGGGGGGGGGGGTAATTAACTGAATACGAAGCGACTCTTATTTTGCATGAATTTTAACAACTGCTGCTTTTAATACATATTCACACTTTCGAATACGAGGCTTGTTCGAAAAATTCCTGGACGATGTAAATCTTCATTAAACAAACTACTTTCGAGATATTTAAAATAAGCCGGCCCAGCATATTTGTGTACAAATATCTGTTTTGTTGATTTGTGAAATTTCTTTCCATGGGCGTCGGAAGGAAATTGAAAGGGGGACTAACAGAAAAGGAGGGGGGCTTAACCAACAAAAAAGGTACCCAATTTTCAATGCCTATATAAAAGTTATTTTTGTAAAGGGGGGACTAATCCTTCCTACCCCCCCCTTCCCCGGTTTCGACATTTATGCGTTCCGATTTAATAGAAATCAATTTATTTAATGTTAAATTTTAAGATTAACATGTTTTGTGACCAGGGGGCATATATATTGATTCCTCTAACATTTTAACCTCGGAAACTTGATTAGAGAAAAAACTAATTGTTATAGCTTTGTAAATTGTATGAAGTATAGAAGAAATGTATATTCGCCAATTTAGAAAGAGAATATCTATGATACAAATAACTTATGGAGAATGAAGTGTGGGTGGGGAGGGTGGGTGCTGATTCATTTGACCTTGTATATGAAGTTCACATCCACTGCGATATGTAAATATTAACCATCCCTTTATTCTGAGGTTCCTAATCAGGCCAGTGTTACAATTAAAGCCATATATGGCGTATGTGCAATGAAAATTATTAGACTAAAATTATAAGAACTTATTATTTGCAATCATTACTTTATATAAAGATAGAACTTTTCCGTAAATTACAAAATCTAAGTCAATTGCGTTATAAAGATATCACAATTTTAATTTGATTCTCGGAATTTTCTCCGTATCGGAAGAAAATACAAAAGATTCAAATAACACATTGCAGAGAATATAAAATTGTATTTTTTGATGAGACGAGGTGTTCTCCGTGTTCAGAATTATATAGAAAGCTTTAATTTGAATGTATTAACTATAATTCTTTACTTAATTTTGTATTTTTCAAAAATATTTTTTTGATCAGTTACGCCATATATGGCTTTAATAATAGATGTGTAGATCATAAGACTGAACTTTTGTCCCCCACTTTTACTGAAAGTGAGGAATATTACTTTCGATCCGTCCGTCTGTAGAACTGTATAGCATTTTTCTGTCTGTCTGTAACACTTTCTTTTTCGCGAGATATCTCGAGAAGGTTTTTGGTTTTTACAACGAAATTTTACATAGCAATTCCCCTGGTGTAATTATAAGAATCCTATAAATTTTAATGTTAAAAGTTCATAAAGGTCAAGGTCGCAAAATCATAAATTCTGTCTAGTTTAACACTTTCGTTTGGGCGCGATATCTTGAGAAGTTGAGGAGCTTTTCCTGTTAAATTTTATGCCACAAGTCGCTAAAGTTATTACCTTAGAAATACCCCTATTGATTTTGGGGTCAAAAGGGTAAAGTTGTAATTTTATCCGTTCTGTGTATATATAAAACTTTAATTTCCAGGCCATATCTCGGGTAGCTTTTAAAGTTTTTGCAATCTTATATCTTAACTCCCCACGGCCCCACCCATCCTTGTTAAAGTGTCCGACCTCGGTACCCCCATCCACCTCACCCCCACCCCCGCCATCATCGCATTATAGCTTGTGCTGATTCAGTCTTTACCACAACAGCATTTATTCAACATCAATAAAACATTAGGCTAGAACTGTACAAATCATAAGCACTTTTTTGTTGTTAAGAATACATTCAATGAAAAGGGAGTACAAAATCAATATTCAATACAGTTAATTTATTCTATCACTTTACATAGTCAATTTGGTGTTACGTACTTTGAATTTAAATTCGACTTTAGAAATGTTTTGGCCGGAATGTGTCGAGCACATTATGCCGTGTGTACTGTGAACATTTGCACATTTTGTCACAGATATATATTGTGTTGAAGAGTTTATTTATTACGTTTGAGAGAGAGAGAGAGAGAGAGAGAGAGAGAGAGAGAGAGAGAGAGAGAGATTGAAACACAGACTTACACATTAGGATAGACAAAGTCTAAGGCAGATAAGTAAACAAGCTGTAATTATCCAGCATAACTCGCAATGATGTAGGGAAAAAATTTAGTCAGAACATTTGTCCAGGATTTAGTTTTAATCACTTCATTAATTTGGCTGGTTCCGAATTGTTACCAGTTCCGATTAATTCTTAATTTAAGGTGTAAAAATAAACTGATACCCATGATAAGAAGGTATAAATATTAGTGCTTGAATTATGCGAAGTTTTGATTTTTTCCCGTTAAAATTTGGAACTGGCCAAACGATTGTACATATTGCAGATGCATGAAATTTTAGTACATTATTTGTTGAGGCATGCCATATGCATGATATGGAGATATTCATTTTTGTTCACTAGTGATGTCAGCGTCCTGTTCATCCGTACGTGCGTTTGTCCGTGTCATGCATATCAATAATTTTTGTCGAAGTTTTCTCAGCAACTTTTTATTACAGATGCTTGAAATGTTAGCACACACTTTGTTGAGGCATGTCCTATGGTGGGATTTCTTTAATATAATCAACTTTCTATTGATTCATCTACCTGTATTAACTGAACTTAATAGTATATATATTAATATGATAGTTTATGGATACATATGTAAATATTTATTTACATCAGAGCGGGAATAAATCTAGTGAACATTGAGTCACAGACTTCTTGTAGGTTTTTTGCTCGACTGAGCTGAAAGCCCGTGGGCTTTTCTGATCACATTTTGTCTGTCTTCTTTCTGTAGATTTTTCACATTCTTAGCATCTTCGTCTTCTTATAAGTAGATCTATTCAATTTCAACCTAACTTGCCACAAATCATCAGTGGATTAAGGGCATCAAGATTATTCAAATGAAGAGCCGTACCTTCTTTCTAGGAAAGTAGTTATGAATTACTGAAGTAATGAATTACATGTGACATCTTTTACAATTTTTTTTTGTCTCATGGGGAAAGGATGGAACTACAATAGGTGATCCAAGTTTTTCATAGAATATATAAGAATTCTTTCAAAATCTATTGCAATTCTGAAATACGGATGTTTTTTTTTTACTTGTATCTAATAACTTACTGTCTGACTATTAAATTGTACTTTCACAGATGTCATGACCCACAATCATTTATATACATGTAGTGCTGCATATAATTCTGATGTCGGCTGCTAGTGAGTGTGAATCATGCATGCTGATTAGAAGGAAGAAGTTTTGTGATTTTCTTCGGCATTAGACTGAACTTAATCGAAGTGCAATCAACGCTAATCTTTATATTACCCATGGGAGTGGTGCTAGGCAACTATTGATAATGTCCGCACTTTTGAGGAAAGGGTGCAAAACTGTTACAAATTACAAATTAAATCGTTAAAACTTTATTCTCAGAAAACAATTTGAGGACTTAATTAAATATTTTCAACATTAATTGTGTGGGGGGGGGGGGATTTCAATATCCTATACGTGCTCAATAATATTGATGAGTAAAACTATAAAATGGACATATAGCAGGGAATAAACAATAAATAAATTAAAGTGAATAATATTTAAGGTGATACCACAAAGTCTGCGCAGCGAACTTCTGCATAGTTTATAAAAAATAATTAAAGACCATATTTTACTGGTGTCAGAGAAAGTGCTAGATTCATTGACTATTTTAAGAATCCATCTCTTAATTAAGCATCCTCTTTAGATCTAGAACAGCCCGATTACACGTTATAATTAAATTGCAATATAGCATTTTATTGCAGCTGCTTCCATGAAGTAAATAAATGCCAAAATTCTTTTAAAAAATTATTTGTTATTTAGTGAACATGCATTCTCATTAAATCTACCGGGTATATATATATTTGATTCTCAATTTGATAACACAATTTGAAATACGTGGATACTTATTAAACGTATTAAATTGATATACACAGAGAAATTTGAATTAATGAAATACAGTATTATAGTGTGTAAGTGTTTGAGACTGTGTGTATTTCAAGTTAAAACGTTATCCAAGAGAATTATTTTTGAACATAACTGACTCCATATCAGATGTAGCTAGGTAATTTTGGGAGGGTTCGGGCTTCATCAAGAAGCTTCAATGGACCAATTCCCCCTCTGGGAGTATAATCTTTTGATGTGAACTTTGATGCGACATTTCATATCAGCAAGAAGCCCTATAGAGCATACAGATAATCTAAAATTTACAAACACTATGTAGATATTACATGTCAAGATGACAATTTTCTGAAGGTTGAAAATGGAATACATTCAGTTGTTTATAAAACGAATCTTTAGATTGAAGAAATTCAGAATGTTTGACTGCTTTTGAACCCAATGATTTATAGATGGATATCATTTATATTGATTTTATACATGTACATGTATGATATTATATAAGATTTTTATCTCCAAGCCTAAGCAATGCTTCTATACTTATATCTTTTTTTTAAATAACAATCAATATTTTACACTGTGTTTTATATTATGAATCCACACTATTTACTTCATCATTTTCATGCACCCCCCTCTATTTATCCTTTAGGGTTGTTGGACGTTTTTTTTCACATATTTTATTTATTACACTATTACACTTATTCATAATGTGTACCATAAGCAATAATCCTGAAAAAAAACCAAAATATTCGTTACACACACACAAACACTCCATCCATCACCCTAAAAGACCCCATTATTATTTTTTTCACATATTTTATTTATTACACTATAACACTTATTCATAATGTGTACCATAAGCAATAATCCTGAAAAAAACCAAAATATTCGTTACACACACACAAACACTCCATCTATCACCCTAAAAGACCCCATTATTATAGTGTCCCTTAATAAAATGTATAGTGGGGTATTTATTTGTGGTTGAAAGATTATTTTGGATTTTTCACAATATTTTTCGTAAGTTACACATGATGAATAAGTTTAACAAATATAATTAATGAAAAAAATATCCAGCAAGCCCTGGGGTTGATTATCGAAGGGGGACCCCCCTGTCCACATGTAACTGTGGGATAAAGGGGTAAACATGTGATAAAGATTGTTTTCATTTCATACACAGGTATCCTTATATAGCAATTAATATACACAATCGTTACATTGTAAACGTGTGTTTAAATCAAAATGTGATTTGACATATCCAGTGCCAAGTGGATATAACGTACCTTTCTCAACCGCAAAACAAGGGCTGGCATTTGTTACCATACCATTATAGCATTAAATTGTTAGATTTCTCTGATTCTCTGACCTATCTGCAGAACTGTAGCTCTCCGCGAAAAAAAATATATTGGCAGACGGGAGAGCTACAATGTCAACTGTTAAAAAAACCTGTATATTTATTGCGCACAAAAAATAATAATCATTGCTTATTTTTATGAAGCATTCACTCACTGATTCTTTCACCTCACTTATCCATTTCAGTATCACCCATATATGTAAAATGCAAAAAAGTTTTTTTTTCAGTATAAACACAAATATATATGTGTGTATACAAAATACATTATGTTTACTATCACTACAAGAAAAAAGAGAAAAAAAAACAAACAAAAGTAAAAATTTAAATGTTTCTTTATGAATGTTATAAAGCTGATTATTATTCAAATAGATTGTCTAACAATATCAATCTCTTTTTGAACCGGGTGTCTTCCATATACAATGTATATTTAATATATTTATTAATGCAAGCACGTATTTTTCAAAACTATAATACATTTACATGTTATATTTTTAACTTCTGTTGAACATCAAAGGTTTTTACAATTTCTTGAATTTTGGTATACATGCTGTTTTACAAGCAAGATAAGAACATTTAAAGATGTGTTTTCTTTGCCAGGAATACCTTACATAACAGAAATTGGGTATAAGTTAATATTTTTTCCAGTTTTTTTTTTGTAAAATCCATTCTTCTAAACAATTCCATATTCCCTGAGCAGAAACACAGTGATAAAAAAGATGCTTCAAAGTTTCTGGCTCTAGATTACAGACACAACATAGTGGATTATATTTGATTTTAGATAAAAACAATGAGGTACAAGTTCCATGAATCCTATGTATGATCTTACAATTGACCCATTTGAGATTTGAATCTTAACTTAAGTATTTTAAGTTTGAAAAAGGTCTTTTCAGCTCAAGTCATTCTGCAAACCTAAATCTCTTGTCAATTTTGTAACACATACAGTTTGGTTATAAAGCTTAGATAGAAAGAAATTGTATTATGATTTACAGCCGGAATCATCACGACAAAGAACCGGAATATATGTAGGAACGTATAGTCCAATAGCTCATAGGCGTTGGGGGGGGGGGGGGGCTAGGAGGGCTTAAACCCCCCACACACTTTTTTCCAAATATATACTTAGTATAGACATTGAACATATCTCCTGAAGTTTAGCCCCCCCCCCCACTTTCCACAGATACGTCTTAGTATAGGTTAAAAATAGGGAAAGTGGAGGTGTTTGGAAGAAAAGGTTTTGGTACTGGAGTTCGAACCTAACCCCCACCCCCACGAAATAGGATTTTCGTGTTTGGGAAATAGACATATAGACATCCCCCCTTTTTTTGCCTGTCAGGTTTTTTTGGAGGTAAACATTTTTTTTTACACTTAGCCCCCCCCCCCCCCCCCCACACACACACACTTTCAATTTGCTTCCGACGCCAATGTAGCTGATGACCTACATTGTTTAACTTCGGCCCATTTTTTCAAAATGGAAAGTCGAAGCCCTTCATAATTAGTAAATGGGATTAAAACATCACAATTAATGGAAATACAATTAAAGGATAACAAATTACATTAGGTATCCAAGAGATCAGACACAATATGAAAACCATTTGGTTGTTCATGTTCAGTTTTTTCACCCAATCTATTCGTACATGGGGTACATGGGGTATTGTGCATAAATAACATATAAACATTATGTACAATATAAACAGTCTGGTCAGAGGACATACACAATATAGGAAACATGGCAGAAGATTAAGGGTAGAAAAAAGAGTGGGGAAACATATCAAGGAGTACAGACAGCAGCATAGATTTTCTGGATAAATATACAAAGTTTTTTTCAACATATTTTCGTTTGAGGTTGACATAATTTCCATAAATTTAATAATATTCGGTCTATGAGAATAATAATTTCCCAGGTAATTCTTTCTCACGTTAGCTAATGCTTTACATTCTAAAATGTAATAAAATTCATCTTCAATTAGTGTTTTTACAAAGTGTACATACATGTATTCTATCGCAGAGTGGTAAACCATGCCATCTTCCAGTCTCCATCGGTAAAAGGTGATTTGTGGTACGAAATTTCATAAATATTGTTCGAAATTTAGGAGATATCTTAATATAATTTTCAAATCCAAAATTTTGTTTAAAGATTCTAAAAGTTTGTCCTTTTGAAGAATTATTAACGTCACTAAACCACTTTTGAATAAATTGATCTTGTAATATTTGTTTTACGGTAGCAGTGATCAATTTATGATTCATATTGGCACTTTGTTCGTACCATACATTTAGTAAACCACATATATTACATATTCTTACAAGGATTAGGCTTTAAACCTAAAATTTAGCAAACTGGAAAAGAAGATCTATAGTGCACTCTCAAAATTTCTTTTCAGACCCATCTAGAAATATCACTGTATTATCTGCATATTGCAATAAGCAGACTGTTCCTATACAAAATTTTATACCCTTTATATTTTCATTCGGTCTAATAAGGTGACCCATTTGATTATCTCGACACAAAGATTGAAAATGTGTGGAGAGACAGGGTCTCATTGACGACACTCTCTACCTATGCAAAAGAATCTGGGAAAAATACTATTCTGCAAAACACATAATGTGGCATTTTTATATAAAAGTTAAATCCATCTAATAATCACAGCTAAATTTAAGATATTCTTAAGTCTTGTTCAATACATTTTCATATTTTTCAATGCAAGTGATGCTTCTTCCTTGGTTATCAGACCCTCTTATTTGGAAGCTGACTCAAGTGAATGTTGTCCTTAATTTTTAATTTATCTAAATTTATATCCAGTAAAGTGTTATTACAGGAGGAGTATAATTTTTTTAAATTAAAATTTTCAATTTTTTTAAGGCATTCTTGTTGCGAGTTTATTTTTAAACCGTTTCCATAAATAGATATTGTTACTGTTTTATTAATGTAATTTCTCTAGATCTTTTCTAGACTCAAGAAATAGTTTTTAAGTTTCTTACCATATATATTCGATGTCTTCTATCTATTCTCACTTTTTAAAAATATCAATTCCACCTATTCCCACTTGCAAATAACAAAAGATGTTTAGATATACCTGTATTTTGTATATTTTAAGACAGAAATATTGAATACATCTATGAGAAAATATGTGTTTAGGATTTTTTAAGTAATGAAACTTAAGCAACTTAATATATATACATATACATACATATATTCCACCTATTCCCACATAAAATCTTACTATTTTCTACATGATTTTTAAAAAGTGGGAATAGGTAGAATTACTTAGTAACCTTTATGTTCTACCCATTTAGCTTTTGGTCTTACAAACAGACCATTAATATGTTTTCTAACTTCTTCAAATTCAGATTTTGCGGTATAAAGTTTTTCATCAGTTTCGTTAGAATCACTGAAATATCTGATGATTTCTAATTCTTGTACATGTATCTCTTCTTCTAAAAGAACGTTGTTTTAGAACGATACAATTATATATTTTTCTCAATGTCCCCCTAAAAAGTTTGCACTTGTGTAGAGAGGGTCCTTAATCATTACACGATTATATGGTGTAACTGCATACTGAAGTTTAATCTTATTTATTGTGTCTTTCACTAAACTTATATTATAATAGCTTTTATCTTTTAAGAGAGAGCTATTAAACTTCAAGAGCCCTTAACCCATCTTAAACTCGGAAAATAAAATGCGATGTTCAATAATTGACTGATCAGTTCTGTACCCAGACTTTATATCAACCTTTTATCATATCTTTGCATGTTGTCAGATAACCATTTTTAGTCCCCTACCGGTGAAATTGGAGGGGACTACAGGTTTCCTCTGCGTCTGTCTGTCACTGTCTGTCTGTCAATCTGTCAGTCTATCCTACATGGTTTTCCGCACTTTTTTCGAAACGCTTGCAGATATTGATCTGATATTTAGTATGCGAGTGTATCTTGAAGAGTGTCAGATCAAGTTAAAATGTCGTTTCGCTTCATTGATTTTTGACAGAGTTATGACATTTTTAATTTTCATAATGGTTAACGATCGGGTTTGTGTTGCGCTGAATTCCGATGGGCAACATTGGAAATACACGTTATCTCACCTGATTATAACTGATTGTGGGTCAATGTTTATAAAGAATTGTTGGATAAATAAGTAAGTAAATCGTTTATGATAGCGGCATGTGTTATCATACAATACAATTATATCAGAAATATTTACGTTAATACAAATATTCGAACACTCGGCCCTATATGTCACTTTTAACAAAAAATAAAGAAAAGATATATACCGCTGCACAAAAATTTTATGCGTAGCGGTTTTCTGTACAACAAAGATTGCATTTGCATGCATGATTAATATAAATATTTTTAAGTGTGCCAAGGAAAATGCGTTAAAAGGAAAATAAAAATAATTATTAAGATCCAACATAGAAAAAACTGGGTTGCAATTAACATATGATAAATGCTAGTAAATAAATCTGATATGTATTTCAAGTACATGTATTCTGTACAATTCAATAAAAAGTGGCACTTGTTCTCTACTTCATCTTTAGAAAAAAAATATATTAATATACTGCACGTGCTTATAACTGATTGTGGGTCACTATAAATATGTATAAAATTATATAATGAATGGGGGGGGGGGCTAATGTAGTGATTATACCAGTTAATGGGTCACTGTATACAAGTTTATAACGGATTGTGCGATAAATATATTGCACTTGATTAAAACTGATTGTGGGTCACTGTATATACGTTGTACATAATAAATTGTGGGATTAATAAATTGCAGGTGGTTAAAACTATGGGTAACTGTATATATGTATATGATGAATTGTGGGATAAATATACCGCACGTGATTATACATGATTGTGGGATACTCTTTGTTTAAAATATGTAGTGATCATCGCTGTTTGTGGGTCACTTTGTATATTTAACATCGTGGGGCAGTTGATTATATAAATTATATTGCCAAAGAGCATAATCCCTAGAATATCTTGTTAAGATTCTTTTAAATAAGGTATCGCAGTGAATCATTATGATCCGATAATACTCAAAAAGTAATATTAAAAATGTTGTGCAATAAATATATTGCACATGATTAAATCTGATTGTGAGTTACTGTTTATAAATATAAAATGAATTTTGGGATAAATTATCGCACGTGATTATAACTGAATGTGGGTCACTGTTTATATGTTATAAAGAATTGTTGGATAAATAAGTAGGTTAATCGTTTATTTTATAGCGGCATGTGTTATTATACAATACAATCATATTAGAAACATATAATACAAATATTCAAACACTCGGTCCATCGGACCTATATATAACTTTTTTTAAAAAATAAAGGAAATATGTATATAAATATATACCGCTGCACAATAATATTACGCATAGCGGTTTTCTGTACAAAAAAGCATGCAATATTAATATAGATATTTTGAGGGATTAAGAGGAAAATAAAAGTATTTAGATCCGACATAAAAAAAAGTTCCGCCGAATTGTGGCTGAAATATTGCCGCCTCGGCGTTAAACAATATCAATAAATCAACCAATCATAAAAAAGATGGGCTGCCATAATTGTTAGTAAATAAATTAATGTGATCCATATTTCGAGTATTTTGTATAATTTAATGAAAAGTAGCACTCGTTCGCTACTTTATCTTTTAGAAAAAAATACATAAATATGTCACTGATTGTGGGTCACTGTATATATGTATGTATACGAAGAATGGGGTGGAGGTGTAAATGTAGTGATTATACCAGTTTTGAGGTCACTGTATGTATGTATTGAACGGTTTGTGCAATAAACACATTACACTTGATTAAAACTTACTGTGGGTCACTGTATATACATTGTATGTTAATTATGAATTGTTGGATTAATATATTGTAGGTGGTTTTAGCTGTGGGTCACTGTATATATGTACATAATGAATTGTGGGATAAATATACCGCACGTGATTATATATGATTGTGGGACACTCTATGTATAATGGATGTGATCATCGCTGTTTGTGGGTCACTATATATATATCATCGTGGGACAGTTGATTGTATAAATTATATTGCCAAAGAGGATATCCCTAGAATATCTTGTTAAGATTCTTTTAAAAAAGGTATCGCAGTGAATCATTATTTAATATGATACGAAAGTATTGGAAAGTAATATTGAAAATTCAGCGAAACTGTTCTTAATGGTTTATTTTACATTGTATATAAGTAAATATAAATACATGAATATATTTATAAATATTTTATCAAACATTAATGCTAATATCTTTTCATTGTGAATTACAGCAAATAATATAATTATATAGCATAAGATAATGTTGCGGGTCACAAAATTCATATATGAAGAGCATTGTGCGATGTATATAGTTTATCCCACAATGTTCTATATATATGGATGTTTTGACCCACAATTATTTACAATATTTTTAATATTAACTCAAAAATAATATTATATATTATATAAGGACCATATATAATGCCTAAATAATGAATATGGCATAGCTATGCAATTTAGAAATGCGAGATCCCACAAACCAGCTTAGAAGCTCGGTGCCCACAAACAACCTCATATACCTATATATATATATATATATATATATATATATATATATATATATATATATATATATATATATGATTTCTTATGTTGTATAGAAGAAATGTTAGACTATTAGTAAGCATTATTTCTGTGAATTTGCTCTGTCTTCTTGTATATCATGTCTATGTAATTCGCTTGAGAAAAAGATGCTAGAGAGTCTGACACATCTGTTTCATACTCCGACACTTTACCTGAAAAAGACGTTAATGGTAATCAAACATCCAAGCTATATGAAAAACGTGATGACTTTAACTTTTCTATCGTCAAATTCCCTTACTTATGCAGCAATATACCTTCATCATCTGCATACGGATTATATATATCTCACTTTATTCGATACGCAAGAGTTTCCTCTACGTATCTACAATTTCTAAAAGGAGGTAAATTATTTACAAGGAAGTTGATGAAACAAGAATATCATCAGTCTCGTTTAAAGTCATCATTTCGTAAGGTCTTTGGTAGATACAATGACCTTGTCAGCAAATACAATTTATCTTTGAGCCAAATGCTGAACGACGTTTTTCGTGCTGATTGCTAGTCCATTACTTATACACTAAATTGACGACGGATTTTTCCATTATTTCCTAATCATGACAAGAACCACACGGCGAGTGTGACCAGTCAGCAGGGGATGCTCACTCCTCCATGTCACTTGATCCCACCTCTGATATTTTGGAGGTCCATGTTTGCTCTGCTCCTATTTTGAATTGTTAAATGGACTTTGAGATTGAATACTGTTTGTTATCTCCATATCCTTATTTCTTTGTTTCAGATGCCAGTTTTGCCATCTACAAGGATAGTGGTAATAAGATAAGATTTAACAATTGTCGACTCTCGTTGACTAAAGGAATTTCAGAATCAGATTTGACCAATCTAAAGGACTCCTTAAGAGGTAACTTAAAGTTAAGATTTGTACATACGCAGGCAATATCTCCACATATGATCCACATATGTGAATTATATGATCGGTTTCAAATGAGAATCATTAAAAGGGCGTCATATGTGAATCGTATAAAGCAAATCATATGATTCACATATGATCCACATGAATGAATCACATGAAATTAGCTTCATTTGATTTGCATATGAAATATTTAAGTGGGCTTCAAGTCATTTACATATGAGAATCTAAAAAATGGTTATAATATATAAATTATATGAAAAGTTGCGTGTGTTCTCTTTCAATATTTATCACAAGGAAATGCATACTCTTGTGCACATTTAAAATCGTGTATTTCTGCTTTAGATGAAAATTCTTTAAATTCCAATGATATATCATCATGGGTTAAATATTTGAAAATATATCATTATGCTTACACAGCTTTTTTGCCAAAATTTTTTTAAACAAGAGAAATAACTTTTTTCACACAATCAGCATTCTAAACAAGAAAATATACAAGCAAGTCAGTAACATTTGTGATAACATGTATTTTACATAATTATTCTTAATTGAGAACAAATCATTAAATTTTGGCAAAATGACTAAGTAGTTCATGTATTCTCTACTGTAAGTTTATGAAAAAAAACAAGGTTTTTGGATGACATGAATCATTCAACATGACATCCAAAAAAGAACGTTAAACCAAGGTAAAACATTTTATTTCATTGTTTCAACCAAAGCTAATACTCTGTTATGATAGACAATTTACAATTTTTTCGTATTATTTTTCTAATTGTTAAAGTAATAATATTTAATTATCTCCATTACTTATTGGCTCAGAATAATCAAACTTTGTCAGTTTATGCATTCTGGGTTTTCAAAGAATGTAGACAAAAAAAGTAGGTCAAGGTGACATATTTTTGACAATTTATGGCTATATCTAATACTTATTGGCTTAGAATCATCAAACTTTGTCAGTTGATTCATCTTGGATTTTCGGGGTATGCAAACCCAAAATTACAACACCTGAACTATTTTTGACATTTTATGGCTATATTTTCCTATCTCAAGTACTTGCTGAGCTAGAATTGTTAAACTTTGTCAGTTTGGGCATCTTTGGTTTTTGGAGAATATCGACCAAAATGTAGGTCATGGTGACCTACTTTTGAATATCTCATATACTTAATGGCTTAGAATCATCAAACTTTGTCAGTTGATGTATCTTGGTTTCTCGAAAATCGTCTACTAAAAAGTAGGTAATCGTGACCTACATTCAACAATTTATGGCTATATTTAATTATCTACAGTACTTATAGGCTTAGAATAATCAATTTTTGTCTGTTGATGCGTCTTGGGTTTTTGGATAATGTCGAAAAAAATGTAGGACATAGTGAAGTACTTTTAAATCTCAAATAATTATTGGCTTAGAATCTTCAATCTTTGTGTATTAATTCATGTTTAGTCCTCAGAAAACTTCAATCTTAAAGTAGGTGTGATCTACTTATATTTTTTTATAGCTTTATTAAAATTTCTTCAGTCCTAATTGCCCAAGAAACTTTGTCTTTTGATACAACTTTTGTCTTAGAATACTTAGAGCTAGAGGCTTCAAATAGAAGTGATAGATTGTACAATTTATCAAGAAGAGCGATTCAAGGCCCTTGGGCCTCTTGTTATTGAAAAAGCAGGTGTCAAAAATATCAAAAAGCCTTGACTTTAATTTATCATGGGGATAAGCTGAAATTTAAAAATTCCATTTATCTCCCTAAAGTTAATGTATAGATTCATAGCTTTCAAAGCCAGCAAATTCTATTCATACTTTCCATAATCTAAAAGTGCACTGGGTTAAAATTGTTTTATAATGTAGAAAACAAATTCTAATTGTTAATTGATAACGATGTCAACAGTCACAAATTGCCAACTGCTGTACAGATTTCTACTTTTACTTTCATATAAGTACGGAACAAAAGGAAAACAAATTAAGAGACCCATGAGCCACATTGCTCACCTGAGCACATTGGCTAATGGATTGATTGATTGATTGTATATTGTTTAACGTCCCTCTCGAGAATTTTTCACTCATATGGAGACGTCACCGTATGCCAGTGAAGGGCTTCAAATTTTGACCTTTACTCGGCA
>NW_026924778.1:22500-24459 GCF_032062105.1 Saccostrea cuccullata
TTTAAGTGTGTTTCATTGTACCAGACAAAGTTTCAGATGCTGCAATTTCAGCAAATGAATGACCAGGTTAATGTTTTTGGAGCAGGTTAACATTTTTGGAGCAGTTTTGGGTGTAGGTTTCATTTCCAAGTAACTATAAGCCCTATGTTGACCAAACTTGCATGGATGATACATCTAAGGATGCATACTACCAGGCTTGCTTCGGATGCTGAATCTGACCTACATTTTCTGGTTGAGTGAACAGGTTAAAGTTTTTGATGCAGGTTTCATTTCCAAGTAACTATAAGTCCTATGTTGACCAAACTTGCATGGATGATACATCTAAGGATGCATACCATCGGGCTTGCTTCAGATGCTGAATCTGACCTACATTTCCAGTTAAGCGAACAGGTTAATGTTTTTGGTGCAGGTTTCGTTTGCAAGTACTTAACTTTAAGCCCTATGTTAACCAACCTTGCATGGATGATACATCTAAGAATACACACTACCAGGCTTGCTTTTGATGCTGAATCTGAAGTACATTTTCCTGTTGAGTGAACAGGTAAAAGTTTTTGGTGCAGGTTTCATTTCCAAGGAACTATGAGTTCTTTAATGACCAATCTTGCATAGATGATACATCTAAGGATGCATACTACCAGGCTTGCTTCGGATGCTGAATCTGACCTACTTTTTGTGGATGAGTGAAAATGTTAGTTTTTGATGCATGTTTCATTTCCAATAAACTATGAGCCCTATAATGAGCAAACTTGCATGGATGATACAATTTCTTAGGATGCATACTAATGGACTTGCTTCGGATGTTGAATTCAACATATATTTTTCAGATAATAGACAAGGTAAAAGTTATGGTTGCAGGTCTATTACCAAAAACTATAAGGCTTATATAACATTGTATAAAACCAAACTTGCACAAATGTTGCATCAAGAGATGAAAACTCCCAAAGAACTATATGCGGTATATTGCATATGTTTGCCCCCACAAAAGTCAAATTTTGAAAACTTCCTGAAATGTGCTGAATTCAATAAATTGTACGAGAAATATAAGTTAACAGAAAATATTATAGTTCCAGAGCAGTGTATTCACAATTTCTGTTTTTATGACGTCACAAACTAGTCCGATTTTATATCTTTTTTCAGAAAGAGGACAAAATGGACAAAATTTCAACAATTTAAGCTTTAAAATTTATAGAGCGCATGTGTGTTCAGGAACAATATTGACATATTTCATTGATATTATCATTTTACACATTATATCAAAATATTTATCCTGAACACACATGCGCTCGGTGACTTTTATTTAAAATATCGACGAAATATGTACATTCATAAGAAACTGAAATTTGCGTCATATTTGTGACGTCATTACGTACATATGACGTCATTACTTATGAAATTTTTCAGTGCTTTGAAGTCAGCATATACTCCCCTGTTTAAGGACTTTTAAAATTAAATATTACTCCATCAAAGTTTGATTTTGGGGGGACTAATAATACCGCATATAATTCTTTCCTTCAGATGCTCGATTTTCATTACATTTTCATGAAGAAGAACTAGTTTAAATTTTTTATGTAGGTCTATTTCAAAGTATCAGATCAAAATTACTAAAATATTTTCATTTTTGGAATGTGTACTTTTTGTTTGTTAATTGTGTGACTTTGCCTTACTTAAAGACAACATTCGTTGAGGTGAGCTCTGTAATCTCTGATTACCTATGTTTAGATCTTCTTTTCAAGTACTTCAAAGCCATGATCAGTAATATTTATATGGAATCATCCTCAGGTAATGTAGATTCTAGTTTATTCAAATCATGATCCCTTGGGTGGGGTTAAAATTTAAGCCCCCCTAACTTAAGTTAACTTTCAATTCTGATTTGATAGTGCTTTTTCCTAGCCGATGTGCTCAGGTGAGCGCTGTGACCCCTGAGACTTTTCCTATATATTTCTATGAAAAAAAATGATC
>NW_026924779.1:0-24342 GCF_032062105.1 Saccostrea cuccullata
GGAGCACAAGGCGGGTGTGACCGGTCGGCAGGGATGCTCATCCTCCATGGCACCTGATCCCGGCTCCGATGTTTTGAAGGTCCGGGTTTTATTAATTTTTTTTCCTATCTTATTTTTTTTTAATGGATTTTGATGTTAAATACTGTTTGTTATCGCCATATCCATCAATAATTGGTTCGTTTAATTATTTTAAGAAATGGGATGAAGAGAAACAGATTCAAATCTGATTTTTAAAGATAAATGATATATTATAGATCATTTCTTACGGTGTCGTTCTCAGCTCACCTCAACAAAGTTGTGGGAGCTTATGTAATACATGTATGATTGCATCTTTGTCGGCGTCCCTGGTTTTAAGTTTTAGGCGAAGTTTTCTTTTAAAGTAATTACATGCCCAACATTTATTAGAGATGTATAAAAGATTCTTCTACAGTGTTTCTTCGTACCAGTCAAGGTCTCAGATGCTGCAAATTCATCTAAAGTATGACCAGCTTAGTGTTTTTGGAGCTTAAAGTCTGGTGCAGGTTAAGGTTTTTTGTGCAGGTATTATTTCCAAGTAATTAAGAGCCGTATGTTGACCAAAGTTGCACGAAAAATAAATCTTAAGAAGCACATACCAGGCTTGCTTCGGATTCCTGATCTGAAATTCATTTTACGGAACAAGCATTGGACACTTTAAAGTTTTCGGTACAAATCTCATTTTCAAGTAACTATGAGCTTTATGTTGACCATCGTGCATAAAAGATACAAGTAAGGGTGCACCTTTCCAGGCTTCCTTTGGATGCTGGATCTGAGCTACATTTTCTTGATGAGTGAACAGATTACTTGGTATTTTTGTGAATTTGTTATATTTGATATTGAAAAGCCTTAAATTTATTTTTACCAAACTTTCATGGATCATGCAAACTTATGGTATTCCTTCAGATTCTGGATCAGACACACTTTTTCCAGATAATTGACCAGTAAAACTTTTGGATGCAGGTTTATTACATGTACCAAGAAATTATAAGGGATATCTTAAGCAAATTTGCATGGACCATGCATCGAGATAAACACTTAAACGTTTTTTGTTACAAAAGAGATGCTCATTTCAATGGTCAATTTGCTTGATGATTTGAAAGTTTCTTTTAATTTGCTGATAGTAACTCTTATCCTGATTCTGTTTTACAATAAGGTCAATGTGGTCAAAATAGCATAAACGCCCGGAAGTAGTTAATAGAATTTCAGCATTGCCGTTTAGAGCAATACAAATATCTTATCTAATCATTTAATCATATTATTTCATTAATTATTATGCATCTAATTATGCATCAATATATAAACGCATTGATAATTTTGATAATAAAACCAATTGTCTTTCTAAGTTTATAAAATTTCTTTTTTACCGATTGTAACCGCATTGATATTCTGATGGCAGTATAATTAAGTCAGTGCTAAATTTAAGTAGGACAATGCTAGTTTTATCCTTTGCTCGCTGGTGTTGATCCTGGCAATGATTTTTTTTTGTTCCTTTAAATGGTAGAATCTTTCGAATAAATTAATATTCAAAAGATATTTAGAGATAAAAAGCAGACAGCAAAATATCCTGGTACCAGAGGCCTTCCAATGTGCACGCGTGCATATCGGAAGGCCTCGGGTACCAGGCAAACAAAATTAGTGCCCTTTGGAATTCCAAAAGTTTATTGGAAGACCAAAGAACATTTTCTCCTCTAGCTATTACAAAGATTCCTTCGTATTTCTTCAAAAAGAAAGTTTTTTTAAATCTTTCATTTAATCATGAAACAAAATGATAGATACTTTCAATAAAAAAATAAGAACAACTAGGAGACTTATTGTTCACAGAACAATAAGAGGTTTTCCACCTTCTTTGAATTTCAATTTCATTTAATATTTATCTCTTTAAAATTAAATTTCATCAAAAAGAAACCAGGAATGGCTTAAAAGAAGAAAAAAATGTAAAAAAAAAAAAATGAAGATGAACTTGACCTTTGACCTTCAAATTATATTCAAGGTCAAAGGTCAACGGTCACATTGTAATTAACCCCATCCCTCTATGACTTATAGTTTTAAAGTTATAAGGTTTAAAGCTAAGCACAAAAGCATTAAAGGGCAGTAACGCATTCAAGGAGTCACCAGATCCTTTCACACTTGAACATAAATGTTGTGCTTAAAGTCCCTAAACACATTAGTGAATGTTTCATGTCTTTGCGTTTGATGGTTTCGGAGCAGTAGCAATAAGAAGGTTTTTCACACAAAGGGCGATAACTTTAAATAGGGTCAATCTTAAGGGACAAGAATTAAATCTTTGAAATAGTTTTTAAAGTACATATTAATGATAAAAAGGTATTTATTATATGTTAAAAGACAAAAGAGATACAAAAATGGCTTAATTCCTCGTTTTTGGAATGACCTTGACCTTTGACCTTTGCTTTAATTTCATGATCAAAGGTCAATAAATCTTATGCAATCGGTCCCATGTCTCTACGACTTCTCGTTTTGAAAATTTTTAATTATTTGTAAAATTCAAAAAGTTTCAGGGGCAATAACTCATTGAAGGGGTCTCCGAATACTTTCGCAATGAATAGATTCCAGAGTCCCCTCAATGAGTCGAAGACTTTTGTGAAGGTTTCATATTTCTTTGGTTATGGTTACGAAGGAGTAGCGAAAACAAGGTTTTACGTAAAAGGGGCAAGAACTCCGTAAGGTGTCATAGGTCACATACGTTGGGTTGTTTTTCGAAATAACTTTTGATGTCTAGTATCATGAACTTAAAAGTTTTTCGATAAGTCTTTCGGATCAAAAGTCCGTAGCGGAAAAATAATTAAAAAAAAACTAGGAAACTTATTGTTCACAGAACAATAAGAGGTCTTTCCACCTTCTTTGAATTTCAAATTTTTATATCTGACTCGTTTAAATTAATTTCCATGAAAAAGAAACCAGAATTGTCTTAAAGCATAGAAAATATGAAAATTAAAAAAAAATTGGAATGACCATGACCTTTGACCTTGAAAAAAATATATTCAAGGTCAAAGGTCAAAGGTCATAATGCAATTGACCCCATGCTTCTATGACTAATAGTTTTCAAGTTATTAGGTCTAATAGTAAGTACAAAGAAGTTAAAGGGCAATAACTCACATAAGGGTCATCAGATCCTTTTGCACTTATACAGTGAAATTAGGCCTAAAGTCCCTTCAGACATTAGTGAAGGTTTGGTGTCTCTACAATCTACAGTTTCGGAGGAGTAGCGATAACAAGGTTTTTCACACAAGGGGATATAACTTTTAAAAGGGTTAATCTTAGGGGACAAGAGTGAAATCTTTGAAATAGTTTCAAGAGTGCATTTTAATGATGCACAGGTAGATAAAATAAGTTGAAAGAGATTAAAATAGCTTAATTTCTCATTTTTGGAATGACCTTGACCTTTGACCTTTACATAAATTTTAAGGTCAAAGGTCAATGAATCTTATGCAGTTGGTTTCATGTCTCTACGACATCTCGTTTTGAAAATTTTTAATTATTTGTAAAATTCAAAAACTTTCAGGGGCAATAACTCATATAAGGGGTCTATGGATCCTTTTGCAATGAATAGATTGAAAGATCCTCTCAAGTAGTCAAAGACATTGGTGAAGGTTTCATACCTATACGGTTTACGGCTTTGGAGGAGTAGCGATAACAAGCATTTCTTGCGTAAAGGGCGATAACATCGAAAGAGGTCAATGTTCAAACTTCTTGGGTCGTTTTTCGGAATAACTTTAAATATCCAATATCATGAACTATAAAATTTTCCGATAAGTCTTGCAGTTTCAAAAGTCCGGCAGAAAAAGAATAAAAAACACTAGGAGACTTATTGTTCACAGAACAATAAGAGGTTTTTCCACCTTCTTTAGATTTCAAATTTGTTTTAGATCTGACTCCTAAAAATTAAATTCCATGAAAAAGAAATCAAAACCCTCTTAAAGCATAGAAAAATGAAAATTTAAAAAAAAAAAGGAATGACCTTGACCTTTGACCTTGAGTAAATTTTCAAGGTCAAGGGTCACAATGCAGTTGACCCCATGCTTCTACGACTAATAGTTGTCAAGTTATAAGGTTTAATAGTAAGTACAAAGAAGTTTAAGGGCAATAACTCATATAAGGGGTCATCAGATCCTTTTGCACTTACACAGTGAAGTTAGGTCTAAAGACCCTTAAGACTTTAGTGAAGATTTGGTGTCTCTACGGTCTACAGTTACGGAGGAGTAGCGATAACAAGGTTTTTAGCACAAGGGGCAATAACTTTCAAAGGGGTTAATGTTAGGGGACAAAAATGAAATGTTTGAAACATTTTTAAGAGTACATATTAATGATGCATAGACATTAAGTACATGTTAAAAGACTAAAGAGATATAAAAAAAGATAAATTTCTCAGTTTTGGAATGACCTTGACCTTTGACCTTTACATGAATTTGAAGGTCAAAGGTCAATAAATCTTATACAGTTAGTTCCATGTCTCTACAACTTGTCGTTTTGAAAATTTTTAATTATTTGTAAAATTCAAAAGGTTTCAGGGGCAATAACTCATTGAATGGGTCACCGAATGCTTTTGCAATGTATCGTTGAAGTGTCTACTAAATTAGTCAAAGAGATTAGTGAAGGTTTCATTTCTCTACGGTTTACGATTTCAAAGGAGTAGCGATAACAAGCTTTTTTGCGAAAGGGGTAATAACTCCGAAAGGGGTCATTGTTCACATACAGAGGGTCAACTGCGAAAATTTTTTACGAAGTACATTCTTATGGATAAAAAATCTTTTCGATTAATCTTGAAACAAAAAATCAATTGGCGGAAAAATGATAAAAAACTAGGAGACTTATTGTTCACAGAACAATAAGAGGTCTTTCCACCTTCTTTGAATTTCAATTTTGTTGTATATCTGATTCTTTAAAATTAAATTCCATGAATAAGAAACCAAAATTGTCTTAAAGAATAGAAAAAAAATGAAAATAAAAAAATGAAATGACCTTGACCTTTGACCTTGAGAAAATTTTCAAGGTCAAAGGTCAAGGGTCATATTGCAATTAACCCCATGCTTCTACCATTTATAGTTTTCAAGATATAAGGTTTAATAGTAAGTATAAAGAAGTTAAAGGGCAATAACTCATATAGGGGGTCATCTGATTCTTTTGCACTTATACAGTGAAGTTAGGCCTAAAGACCCTTAAGACATTAGTGAAGGTTTGGTGTCTGTAGGGTCTACAGTTTCGGAGGAGTAGCGATAACAAGGTTTTTCTCACAAGGGGCAATAACTTTTAAAAGGTTTAATCTTAGGGGACAAGAATAAAATCGTGGAAACAGTTTTAAGAGTACATATTAATGATGCATAGACATTAAATATATGTTGAAAGACAAAAGAGATACAAAAAGAGCTAATTTTCTCATTTTTGGAATGACCTTGACCTTTGACCTTTGCATGAATTTTAAGGTCAAAGGTCAATGAATCTCATGCAGTTGGTCCCATGTCTCTACGACTTCTTGTTTTGAAAATTTTTATTTATTTGTAAAATTCAAAAAGTTTTAGGGGCAATAACTCATTGAAGGGGTCACCGAATGCTTTCTCAATGAATAGATTGAAGAGTCCTCTTAATTAGTCGAAGACACTAGTGAAGGTTTCATACCTCTATGGTTTACGGTTTCGGAGAAGTAGCAATAACAAACATTTCTCGCGAAAGGGGCAATAATTTCGAAAGGGGTCAAGGTTCATTTACGCAGGGTGAACTGCAATAATCTTTTACGGAGTACATTCTTATGGACTATAAATCTTTTCGATAAATCTTCAAACAAAAAAACATGCGGCGGAAAAATAATAAATGAGAAGAATAATAATAAACAGAACAATTTCAATAGGTCTTTCCACAGAAAGGTGGAAAGACCTAATAAGGAAAAGAAGAAACAGAAGGAAATCAATAGGTCTTACCACAGAAAGGTGGAAAGACCTAATAATAACTAGGAGACTTATTGTTCACAGAACAATAAGAGGTCTTTCCACCTTCTTTGAACTTTGTTTTATTTCTGACTCCTAAAAATTAAATTCCTTGAAAAAGAAACCAAAACTCTCTAAAAGCATAGAAAAAATGAAAATTAAAAAAAAAAAAAATGAATGACCTTGACCTTTGACCTTGAAATAATATTCAAGGTCAAAGGTCAAGGGTCACAATGCAATTGAACCCATGCTTCTACCACTTATAGTTTTCAAGTTATAAGGTATGATAGTAAGTACAAAGACGTTAAAGGGCAATAACTCATATAAGGGGTCATCAGATCCTTTTGCACTTATACAGTGAAGTTAGGCCTAAAGACCCTTAAGACATTAGTGAAGGTTCGATGTCTCTACGGTCTACGGTTTCGGAGGAGTAGCGATAACAAGGTTTTTCGCACAAGGGGCAATAACTTTTAAAGAAGTTAATCTAAGGGGACAAGAATGAAATCTTTGAAACAGTTTGAAGAGTACATATTAATGATCCATAGACATTAAGTATATGTTTAAAGACAAAAGAGATATAAAAAGAGCTAAATTTCTCAGTTTTGGAATGACCTTGACCTTTGACCTTTCAATAAATTTCAAGACCAAAGGTCAATGAATCTTATGCAGTTGGTCCCATGTCTCTACGTTTTCTTGTTTTGAAAATTTTTAATTATTTGTAAAATTCTAAAACTTCCAGGGGCAATAACTTATTAAAGGGGTCAATGAATACTTTCACAATGAATCAATGAAGTGTCTACTAAATTAGTCGAAGACATTAGTGAAGGTTTCATTTCTCTACGGTTTACGGTTTCGGAGGAGTAGCAATAACAAGCTTTTTTGCGAAAGGGGTAATAACTCCGAAAGGGGTCATAGTTCATATACGCAGGGTCAACTGCGAAAATCTTTTACGGAGTACATTCTTATGAACTTAAAATCTTTTCGATAAGTCTTGAAACTCAAAATCACACGGCGGAAAAATAATAAAAAATAATAACTAGTAAACTAATTGTTCAGAGAACAATGAGACGTCTTTCCACCTTTTTAAGTGTTTCAATATCATTTGGGCTGAAAAAAGTAGAAAAAAAAAGCAAGAAAATAAATGAAACAGCAAAATTCTCATTTCTCTACTAGGATTTTAGATCGGGCTCGCAGTTGGTATACCCTATATATATACCCTAGACAGACTTCCTGGATTATACGAGTCGACTCGGGGATAACCACGATTTCATTGATCACGCAAAGAGAGCACATAAAAAACATTGTAACACGCTCCTAGGTGTATATATGAGCTTGAATGAGATTGTTTCCAAGTTAAGATGTAAGGGGTAGGGTCTGAGTAAAATTATGATATACCTATTAATATGAATAACATGCATTTGATCTGCGCATCAAGACGGAAGCGTAAGTGAAAACGTTGTGAAATGTCCCATGTGTACCTGCATCATATGTGCATTATACATGTATTAAAGAGATGTTGGAAAACATCCGATTTGAGTTGTTTTATGTTTGAAATGGATGGCGATAAATTATTTAAGAGCATGTGAGAAACATGAGCGAGAGATGCAAGGCAGTTTTGTAATTATGGAAAAGGAAAACAGAGAATCGGGTTCGGATTTTAACATTCCTGACCGAAATAGGCATGAAATTCGTTGTAAGTAGCATGAAAAAAATGCCAAACTTGTAATTCTAGATGGGAAACACAGGGAGGAAACGTGTATTTCTTTCTACTATGCTGAAAGTCGCTATTTCTTGGGATTGTGTTATTCTAGGGGGAAAAAAATCAAATTTCAAATGAAATCAAGATTCATTCCATTAATATTAAATCTAAATAAAATTGAAATAAATTCCACATACTAAAGAAAGGTAGAATACTTGGTATTAAAATGTCGTAATAGAGCAGGAGAATCGAATGATATTAACAAAAATTGCAGAAATAGCCAATACGGTTTTTAATTAATTTTTATGCTCAGCAATAACGAAATTTCAGACAGAAAAAAAATGCAGATTTTGCCGAGTTTCACTAGAATTTCATTATATTTTAGAGACTCACCTTAAAACTCTCAGCACACTTTCTTTAAGGTCTCTTCTTGCTTTTACTCCGAATCTTATGTCGATATATCGTATCATTTGACTTGTAGACATTTTCTCTATGCTGCTGTTGATTTTTTTTTTTTTAAAAAGGAGGGGGGGGGGGGGATATAAGCATTTGTTAGAGAAAGAGTTGCAAATACCTCAACGACCTTAAGCTTGATATTGACCTTTGGGTCAATAGGGGGTCAAAGGTCAAGGTCATTTATCAAGATCAAAGGTCAAGGTCATCAAAAGAGAGAGAGAGAGAGAGAGAGAGAGGGAGATAAACTTGAGATTAACTCTTGAAGCTGAATCTAGATAAAGGTAATGAATAAATCTTTATTACTTTTTGAGTAAGGGGTCAAAGGTCAAGGTCAAATATCAAGGTCAAAGGTCAAGGTCATTTTAAAAAAAAAAGCATACATACAATTTTAACATTTTTCCAATGACCTTGACCTTTGACCTTGACCTAATCTTCAAGGTCAAAGGTCAAAAGATGTCATGCAGTTGGGCCCATGTCTTTACAACTTGTCGTTAAGAAGTTTTTAGTTCTTCGTAAACATCATAATCTGGCAGGGGCAATAACTACTTAAAATGGTTTACGAATTCTTTTGCACTAATGGAATGAGAAGTGTACTAAATTAGTCGCAGACATTGTTGAAGGTTTTGTACCTCTACGGTTTACGGTTTCGGAGGAGTAGCGATAACAAGGGTTTACACTGAAAGGGGCACTAACTTTCAGAGGGTTCGATTTTAGGGGACAAGCATGGAATCTCTGAAATGGTTTTAAGAGTACATACTAAAGAAGCAAAGAAGTTTAGAATTTGGTTAAGAACAAAAGAGCTATAAAAAATGCTTAATTTTACATATTTTGAATGACCTTGACCTTTGACCTTGACCTAGATTTTAAGGTCAAAGGTCAATGAATCTTTTGCAGTTGGTCCCATGTCTCTACGCCTTGTCGTTTTAGAAATGTTCTTGATATTCTTAAACATTGCAAACATTCAGGGGCAATAATTCATTATAGGAGTTTACGAATCCTTTCGCAATGTTTGATTGGAGAGTCTACTAAATCAGTCGTAAACATTAATAAAGTTTTGGAATCTCTGCGGTTTACGGTTTCAGAGAAGTAGCGATAATGAATCTTTTGCAGTTGGTCCCATGTCTCTACGCCTTGTCGTTTTAGAAATGTTCTTGATATTCTTAAACATTGCAAACATTCAGGGGCAATAATTCATTATAGGAGTTTACGAATCCTTTCGCAATGTTTGATTGGAGAGTCTACTAAATCAGTCGTAAACATTAATAAAGTTTTGGAATCTCTGCGGTTTACGGTTTCAGAGAAGTAGCGATAACAAACATTTCTTGCAAAAGGGGCAATAACTTCAAAAGGGGTCAAGGTTCATTTACGCAGGGTCAACTGCAATAATCTTTTACGGAGTACATTCTTATGGACTATAAATCTTTTCGATAAATCTTGAAACAAAAAAACATGCGGCGGAAAAATAATAAAAAAAAAAAGAATAATAAACAGAAGAATATCAATAGGTCTTTCCACAGAAAGGTGGAAAGACCTAATAAACAGAAGCATTTCAAGAGGTCTTTCCACAGAAAGGTGGAAAGACCTAAAAATAAAATTTCATGAAAGAAAAATGCTATATTTATGTATATTTAAATTTTAGGTCTAAATTCAATTCTTGAATATTGCCTGTTTTTATTCTTCTACCGGTATCTCAATTCATCTTTATTCTTTTTTTTTATCTAATAAAGTTCACTGAAATCTCACAATGATCATAATATTTTTTTAATCGATAAAAATATTTTCAAATATTTAATATTACTAACGATTCCGCACATAATCTATAAAGTCTTTTAACGCATGCGTTTATAATAATTAGAAAAAGTTCAATTCTTAGATTCAATGTGTTATCATAGGATATAGAAAATGTCAGAGTTTGAATGTACCTGGAAAATTACCGTAAGTTGAAAAAAAAACTCCTCCAGCTGCAGGAGCGATGCTCTGAGAATGAAAATTTTCTCATTGTATTAATGCATTTATAAAAAGCAAAATTTTTAGAAATAAATTTTCCTTTTTAAAGTAAATTTACTCTTGCTTTTAGCTTGATGAATTTAATTTGAAGAATACAATACTTTTCCTCGTGGAAGTATGGCGTATAGAATGTATATTTTCCACTCTTGCACATTTAACCGGTAATATTTTGTTATTTCAAGAAAAATAACTATCACCTAATCATTTTATCGAATTCTGAAAAAAAGAAGAAATTTATTTCTCTCAAAGCAAAATCAAATCCATGTAAAAATGAGCCTTGCTGTCTTTAAAGATACATGTTAATGTGGACAATTATCAGTTAGGAGTATAATTATTGCTTACCAAAATGGGGATACATAAATCTCAACAGACATCATCGTTTCTGTGTCAAAGGATTCGCACTATATCTGTAACCTGGACCTCGATTCTTCTTTCATAATGAATTGGGACCTATTTGACATGTAATGAATTCTTTGTGATTGCTTTGATTGATAACCGTGAAACAAAGCATCAAGAGACCTATTTACACCTATTATAAGAGGCTTACTTTGATGTGAACCCTTCTAAAAAATTAAGATTTTCAAGGAATATATTCAATATATTCAATATAGATTTTCTTGAATTTGATTAGGCAGTTAATTTTGAACTTTGCCTTGATTTTCATATCAACCGACAAAATGATCTCGAAGTTATAAAAAACACATAAAAAAGTAAATATTTAAATCATTTTTTATCACTAATACATACATAATTAGCATAATAAAAATATTTTTGCTCATTGTTACATGTATCATTGATAATCAAAACACTTCTCTCCAGTTGTTTATTCACTTAATCATTAAATTCATATTTTTGGATGTCGTCGGTCTTACATGTATAACACACCTGACCGTGCTGACAAATTGAAACCCGTGCGTTAGCGCTTTATGATAATTTGTCGGCACGGCTAGGGGTGTTATAGGACCGATGACATCCAAAAATACACATGTATTAAATAAATGCTTATATTTAAATTCTCCAATTTTCTCTCTTCATAATTGTTTACTTCGTTAATCTTTAATGTGAATTTAGCGACATTCAAAATTTGTGTGCTTAACTGACGTACATGTAAGAGCCGCTTGTGACTATGAAAAGTTAAATAACGCAAACGAACATTGCCAGGTAAAAGTGACGAATTAATTTTTAACGCAAAATTGATGTATTTTTATGTGAATTTAACAGGGTTATAGTTTTTAATTAAATTGAGTCAAAACATTGTACATTTCGTGTTCCTACAATATTGAAAATGTATATAGTTTCCACTGTGTATTTTAACGCGCGATGACAAGGTTTGGCGTGTGTTTTAGAGATTTTAACGTCATGAATTTCTAAATGATTTCATAAGGAAAATTACACTGAATGTAAATACATTACATTTCATGATTTTGATATATTAGATTATAATTTTTTAAGCATTTAGTTAGATAGATATATTCGAAATACATTGCTTCACCTATAATTTTATATTCCAACGTATCTAGATAAATTCAGGACTATTAAACAAAAATAATTCTTTGCAAATGCATGTGACACAATAATGACCTTAATATGTTGGGTATTGAGTAAAACAAATACAGTGAAATTTGTATGGGGTCATTTTAAAAAAGTAAAGTTTGCTAGCCACTTCCCGAATCAGGAAAAAAGACGTAAAGTAACAATGACCGCATCGTTTTCTTTATAAGGTGCACGATAAATTAAGATACGTGCACGATACCTTTAAAAAATATATTAAGAAAATGCGCACGATAAAACCAATAAAAATGTAATGATAAATCTTTAGTAGTTTCAAATCAGTACATGTGTACTTTTTCTGAACGGTATCAAAGAAAAAAATTCTATTTACAAGGATACCTTAGAATGATATGAGAAAACGAATAATTAATGAAATTCATTAAACGCTCGTGACCAACATTACCTTTTTGTGATTATGACAGATAGATTTTTTTTACGGATTGAAAATGGAAAATTTATATTGATTAGCATAGTTATAAAACAGGAGGCCCATGGGCCACATCGTTCACCTGAGCACTTTGGCTTGAAAAAAAATCAATCCAGTATGGAAAAGCTTTAATGCAGAACGGGGAGGGGGTTATCATTTGAATTAACTTGGCTTTACATTACCCGAAGATGCTTCCATATAAAAATGATTAATATTATGCATGGCTTTGTTGTTCTTGAAAAGAAGATTTTAAAAGATTTTTTCCCATATATTTCTATGTAAATCTCGATCGTCCGTTGTAACCCTGCCCTACCCCCGGGGTCATGATGTGGACAAACTTGAATTTACACTTCCTGAGGATGCTTCATTATTAGTTTCATCTTTCAAGACCAAACCGTTCCAGAGTAGAAGAATTTCAAACCTGCCACCAAAATTTTACTATTTCTTAATTATCTCCCCTTGAAAGAGAGCGTGGCCTTTTTTTTTTAACGAACTCGAATCCTTTTTACCGAAGGATACGTTGTGGCAAGTTTGGTTGAAACTGGCCCAGTGGTTCTGGCGACCAAGCCGAAAATGTGAAAGGTTTCCAGACAGACAGATGGACAGCTACAAACAGATAGCTAGACAGCTAGAGAGACAGACGGACGCCGAACAAAATGTGATCAGAAAAGCTCAGGTGAGCTAAAAAGTTTCATTCCTATCAAAAGAGTTGATCAAGAAGAATCATGCTTTAATGTTCTCCAGATTTTCTTAATTATTATAATTGAACATCAAACTATCCAATCCTAAAGTATTTCCTGAAATTGAGAAACTTTAATGTTACTTTCATGGGCTTAAGTTTTTCGAAAGTAATCTCGAGAGAGAAGACAGCTTTTTATTCATATATTCATAATAAAAATTTTAAAGAATCTTCATTTCATATCATTATTAAACATTAAATGCATGGACACAATATCATCGCAGTTTTGCTTAAAATGTTGAATTTCAATTTATATTTTCGACATTGCTAAGGTTCAGTGAGATAGATGTCACCAATTCCGATGTTTGGTCATCTCTAAAGAATCGTCATTCTGAATTGAAAAAGACGAGGACCAAACCAACCAATTTAACTACGGTTCCCTTGGCCCTTTTTGAGTAATAAATTTAGCAAATAAAACAAATGATTCAGACGTTTTCTTTTCCTTTAGGATTATTATATGTATCTATAGCTAATTCTCGCTTATCTTTTAAAAGAATTTGCATGTCTTAAATATATCTGTCATTTGTATCCTCAAACATTACTAGTTTGAAAATTCAGTACGTACTTTGTAGAAACTCTATTTGATTAAAAGTGTGGGTTTTTTTTAAAGTTCACCTTAGACGAGCGTAAGTGGGCTATGCAAATGTGAATAACTCAAGAACTCGTGTCCTAAATTTTATTACTTTTGTTATGGTCTGATTGTGATAATTATTATGTGTATCAGACACAAAAAAACACTAACATTGTAAAGAAAGATGTCATATTTCTGTAACAAGAATTGATTATGACGAATCTTTTTTAGATTAATTATCATAATTGGAAATCCAATCAGGGGATGTTTTATGCATAGTGATTTTATTCATTCTTAAATCCTTATTTATAAGTTAATTTTCCTTGATGTAAATTCAAAAAGGAAGTCACCTGCCTCATTCAATTAGTCATTTCTTTATTTCTATTTACCGAATATAAAATATAATTGTTTGGATAAAATTTTATCAAAGTTTTATTAAAATGTTGAATTTCTATTTGTCTTCTAAAATTTTCTAAAATGCATGCGTTGTAACGGTTGTTAACAATTTATCTATGTTGTACCAGTTGTGTTCAATTTGTTTACCTTTTACCGGGAGTGTTCGACTTGGTTAATTTGAATCAGTTGTGTACTGTTTATTAAGACCTATGTTTTACCGTTTGTGATCAATTTACTTACATTGTTTTTTTTTTTATTTTGCACTCATAAACACAAGTATTGTTTTCATTTTCCTAGAAATTAAATAGAGTTACAATTAATTACTTTTAAGGATGTATTTCATTTTAACAAGAAGGTAGTAGTTTTGATAATTCTTCAATAAGAGAGATTTATGAATTTTTTTTCATTCAAATATATATTGGTCACATACTCTCTTGCATTGTATAACTGATAAAATTTCACCAAGGATTTTGAAGGTATAATTTTCAAATTGGTGCGACGCCTATTTTTTAAAATCATAATGAAGAATCATTGTCCTCTAGGAAGACCTAAATCTGCTAAGCAAAAATGCCTCATTTTGGAACTGATGACCTAGATAAAATTACTTTTTAGTGATGTCTGACGGAATAAAAGAAAGGAATGATTCTTCTGTCAAAAAAGCTTCCTCGAAAATTTTGATTAATCATCCTCAGATGTTCTCAATAATGACAATTAAAATCAAATTATAAAATTTTATACATGTTTTTTCCCTGAAATCACAAACATTAGTGTAAGGACTTTCTATGCTGTAATGACCAATATTTGTCCCAAATCAAGCTTTGACGGAAAAATCTATAATTATGTTTTTAAACAGGGGGATATCTGCAGACTGCAAGGCAATGAATAATATCATAAGCCATGACGACATATGTTTAGTATGATGTCTGGAAAATGACGTAAGTTTAAACTTTCGACGATCTTTATAGAAAATGGTGTATATTATGTCAATATTTTGAGCAAAAGTTGCCAAGCGCAGGTCTGCTCCACCTCAATATTTTGATATAATGTGTAAAATGATAAAAACAATGAAATATGTACATATGGTTCTTGCAAAGACCTGCGTTCTATAAATTTTATAATAAAAAATGAGCAAATATTGTGATATACTCTTTCTGATATTAATACAAAATCCAGATAGTTTATGACGTCATAAAAACACAAATTTATCATATACCAACATGTACTTTTAAATTATAATATTTTATTTAATTTAGATTTTTCATAAAATATATACAATTTTGCACATTTCAAGAAATTTTCAAAATATGGCTTTTCTGGGGGCAAAAATATCCAAAATACTGCATATAGTTCTCTGGACAATGATATTTTTAAAATATAATTTTCTTTAATTTAAGTGTCAAAGCTAATGTTTCTCCCTTCTCTAAATGTCATGCTAAACAAGTTCATATCTTTATAATTTCTTTTCTATTCAAACTTTGTTGCAATTAAATATCTGTACTATTAAAACAATGATATCAATATATTTTTGATGAGGACGAGTCTAATTATTTCTACCCTAGGGATTCTTATAATTTTTCGTTAATTAGTTTTTACTGTTATATATATTGTTTAAAGATTAAAAAATGGAATATTTACCACACCGATTTCTTAGGGAGCCATCTCAAAAGTTGTCAAATTTTACTATTTGACCCTTAGGAAATTGATGGGAAAGCGCCAAATTATCAAATTTTCCCATATTTTTTTTGTATTTCTGCCCTAAAGATTTCTTCTTCAGTCAAGTAAAGGAGATTTAGTGTAAAAAGTCACCAAATTGTGAACTTTCAAAAAAGTTGACCATCTAGGTTGGTCTAGGTCTTAATTACAAAGTTTTTCTTCGATGCCCAATACCTCTAAAATTGCCATATTGTGGTATGAATACATATCGGTGCAGATGAATTGTCGGCAAAATAGCAATATTAAGATTGCTAGTATGTTTCTTTTGATGTTCTGTCATCAGTTTTTAGTATAATATCCATGGACGTCTTCAAACATATAAGCAAGTAATGTGTCATTTTTCAACGCCCTGCATTGCTTACAAAATCGGAAAACAGTGAAGTTGTTAGAGCCATTTTAGAGTTTTTTATATTTATTGTCGTAAAATCTCATTTTCAGACCAGTAGGCGTTACAGATATTGTTAATTTTATATTAAAATCAAAATATTTGGAAAAGGTGTAGAGTCGCACTCCTGACTGCATGAAATTAAAAAGTTGTGCTAAAATCGAAAAAAAAATGCGAAATAGAATTAGACTCGGCCTCTACAAATTAAAAATAAAAACAACAGAAGGTTGTTTTGCGAATTCGTTTGATTAAATCATCAACACTATAGTCTATAATAATGCAAAAATAATATTGTACAAGATTTATCATAAATTTAATATTGTTTGAAATCACAGATATGAATACAAGGTATTGCGTAATATACAAAACAAGATTGTTATTTAATACTTTCAATAAATTTTAGAATTGAAGGGCTTGTTTCTGCCAAATCTGCATTCTGTGTTGTAAAAACCTACTTTCCTGGAAAAAAAAACCAAAATCTATTTTAATTATAAGATTTTGTGCTGGTAGATAAAGAGGACATTTATAATTCTTAATTAATATATTAATGGTTATTCTTTAAATAACATTCATTTTCTTCGACAACAATCACATTTGTAATAGTAAAATGCGCTCGGCAACTTTTGCTCAAAATATTGACATAATATACACCATTTTCTGTAAAGATCGTCGAAAGTTTAAACTTACGTCATTTTCCAGACATCATACTAAACATATGACGTCATGGCTTATGATATTATTCATTGCTGTAGTAATAAGTGTAAATTTGTTACAAGGAAATGTACGTGAATAAAGTAAAAGTCCCATTCGAGAACGTCACCAAACACTGAGTAAGTGATTTAATTTTTTTTTTACCTTTATTCGTCATTGAGACCTAGGGTCATTGAGCAGTAATGAGTCATAATTTTCTCAACGCCTACAGTGGCCCAGGAAATCGTTTTTTTAGGCTTCATTTAAGGGGGTTGCTACATGTACATATACTCAAGACCTTCTGATCATAGAGCACTCCAGCCACCGTCGGTATTATGTAGACGTCTGTTTTGTCAGTTCTTTCAAATTATCAGTGTTTTCATGAAAAAAAACTATGGTTTAGTTCATTTCAAATGTGATGTCATATTGAGAAAAGTGTAGTCAGTTCGGGGACACAAACTGTATTGCTAAATAGAATTAAAAAAATACTTGCCCTTTAGGAATAAATAGAGGCGTGGATCCAACAAGATAAAACCCGGGTTTAGTTGGGGACGGATATCTTGGATCCTCCAACCGAAAATACTGGACGCATTCTCTTTCGTTATAAGTGACTCCCTGCGCTACAAATGAAAACAAAAGGCATTCAACTAGGAGAAAAGAATTAGTAAAGTACAGACAAATCAAATACTATCTATACATCAATAAGTAAGGGAGTTTTTTTAGGAATTAAACGTTTAGCGGAAAAAGTGTGAAGAAAACGAACATTCCTCAATCATATAGAACTTCAAACAGTACAAGTATAAAAACAGATCCCTGTAGAATTCCAGAGTTGGGATAAAATGCGTAGAAGGAATAAGTATCCCCTTTTAAGTTAGAGCGTTTACTCTTCAACTGCAAAAAAAATTGCTTCATACGTCGTGGGTTCGAAGCCCACTGCTAGACGATGACATATTTAGATTTCTAAAAATTTGGCGACACAGTACTTATGGCTTTGAAAGTTATGAAAAAAAAATCATATCACTTGAATATAGAATTTTGAGAATACCTCTGCAACACTTAACTGCAACATTTCCGTGTTTATCCTTGGGAACTGCTGAGTAGCCAGATACATAACCATTGTATGGACATCGGTAAGGCCGAGGTGCAAATATATTTATATCTTAAGATATAAAAATCGATAAATTGATTTTTGAAGAAATATATTTTTGCTGTAAAATATTCATGAGGTAGCAAATTATAATGAAAAATATCAAAGAAAATATATTTCCGAAGATATTTAGTTTCATCCTTTCTAAACAAAAAATACACGTAAATGAAGAAAATTAATTTTTAAATACAACTGATACTTACTAATCATCTCGCAACCCTCGATAGGCCCCAGTGGCGGATCACAGTTAGGGATAGACGCCCCATATCGAGGTCTGAACGATACTGGGACACCATTAGGACAGAAGTTGTCCTTAACATATGGCTTGTGGTAAGGTAAACCTAATTTAGTTTCAAAATTATCAAATAAATTAAATAAGATTAAATTAACCTAATACTGTTTGATTCATTTTTTTAAAAAATATGACTTGGATGAAATAATAACTAATGTATGTTGAAAAAAGAATAATATAACTCTGTAAAAAAAACTCTTCTTTAGTTTCTGCAAGTAAATCCTCGCATTTTTTAAAGTAATATATTTGATAAACTTTAAAAGAAATGCTGTAAAAATATCCTATACAAATATATGCATGTACATATATCTCGAATTCGTAATTACTTTACGCAGAATTATAACTTACATGTACTATCATATTTATCCCGAAGGTGAATTGCACTACATTGAACCAAAGGGGAAGAATCAACACTACCTTGATCAAAAGCATATGACAGATTCAGGATAGGGGTTAATTAACAGGCGGAAACTCTCAATAAAAAATCCTTTAAGTAGGTCGTACGCAATTCTGCTCTATCTTTCCGATACAGGTGTAGACATTCCGTTCTTTTTTGATTGTTGTTTCCAGACATGCATGCATGAGAAGTCATGCAAATAGGCGATAAGTGAAAATACAAAACCAGATTTAACTAATGAAAAACTGTTGAATGATGTGAAAGTAATTTACTTATAATTAAGGCGTTTTAGAAAACTTGCTTATTTGAAATTTCTTTACTCGCAAAATGTCTTTTTTTTTAGCTTTAAAATTTACAAGGAATTATTTTAAAGACAAAATTCCTTGCTTCTTTAAGCCGAATGATCATATTAATCTTAAATATTCAAAAAAGACAATCAGAATTCAAAATAAACTTTCGGAATATATTTGTGGCAATATGATGGTTGAATTCACGAAAGTTAAAGTAATACATATTTTTTAACATAAGGAAAAGAACTCTTTGAGTAGCTTGTAAAGGAAAATAAAAATACAAAATTAAACAGAACTGTAAATACTCCAAAAGCGAAAAACTGTAAAAATCAAATTCGTCCTTCATTGAAGTAGCTCAGAAAGAAAAACAATAAAACAAAATTATCCTGAATATCAAACAAATATGATTACAGTAAAAAGAAATAAAAATAAAACAATCATAATGAAAGATTTTTTTTGCATTGAATTGAATCATATTTAAGTAATTTGATTTGAATATACTGAGGACCAGTAATATTAGTCATTAATTAAAATTTTGATTTTAATTTATAATAATTTTTCACAATAATTTTAGGCAAGTTGTGTTTTATAATTCATTTAATTTTTAAGTAATGAAAATCAATAGAAATGACCTTTTGATTATTTATATATCTATTTTTTGAAATATGCTATTTCAATATTTGAAAAAGGTTTTTTTAGGAACTTATTAAATCTCCAAACAATTTTTATCTTTTTTTCAATTTGATAAAAAAAAAATATTTCCAAGAATAGAGAAATGGTAGGGGTTTAAAACTTACCTGTAAAACTGCTGTGAAAATAATTTCCTCCAAATGCAGGGACGATGCTCTAAGAATGATAATTGTTTTCAAGTGTTTTTAATTATGTATTAAAAAGAAACTTTACTCTTTCAATATTGTCATTGGATTTATACACTTTAGATTTGATTTAAAGAAAACAAAGCCATTCCATAGGGAATTAGCCCGTCAGTGGATAACTATACTTTAAACATTTCTTTACCTCCACTTAAAACAACACCTATGAAATATACTACATTTATTTTAGAAAAAATGAAATTAATCCTCAAATTTTAATGGATTCAACAGGTGTCTGTAATTTTTTAGCAAAATATACCGTGGTATTGTATTTAATTGTAAAGAAACAAGAAAAAAAAAACCAGACCAGCGAAAATACTTTCCGATTTCATTTTCACATTATATTCAGATAATTATCTATTATCTATTTTTGTATTCAAGGGAATTGGTTTGTGCTTTAAAGATACATGTAGTCTCTGAGGACGAAGAGGTATTTTGAGCACTTACCAAAATGAGAACACAGAATACATCTAGAGGCATCATCTTTAAATGGAAATTGTTCACACTGTACCTTTAACACAGAACTGGATCTTCTTTTATAAGAAATTATGACCTGCTTGACATGCCAGAATATGGTTTCTGTGGACATTTTTTTGGATGTGGTCTAGACATGATTGACAAGTGTGAAACAATGTATCAAACTTTGAAACTTTTTTTTCACTTAAAGGTTAAGAGGAAATATATTTTCTATTTCAGTATACGTTGGTATAATATTAAAAGCCTTAGATAAGCATTAGAAAGGCTTATTAACTTTCAATATGGTGGGATAAATTAATAATATAATATGTACTGATTTTGATCCAATATTGAAGAATGATCTTAACTTAATTGAGTAACAAATTAACAAACTTAATAAGTTCCAATATTTAATGATGGACTTGGTTCATTTAAATTGTTTTTTTTTCAGTAAATTTAGACATATTTAAGAATAGAAATGCATTTGACAAAATGAAGTCGCATTATTGCAAAAGTATGTATAACAAATTAAGTAATTCGAAGCACGTAAGTGCATTGTGGAAATTTTATTTCACACAAATTATAAATTGGACTCTATCTTTAATTTACAATAATAAGAATTCAATGTTTATATTTGTGAGTTCCTTACCTTTTATTTTAAAAAATCCTGGAATGATTCTAGATAAAAAAACCTTTGCAAAGATGGTATTGTACATATGTCTGACTATTGTTTAACAAACAATAAAGCTCGTACCAATAGGCCAATAGGTTAAACCATGCATTTTCCTTGTGATGACTTCAAAATCAAGACAATTATTTCTTTTAAATCTTTGATAATTCAATACTTATTTAATTTTTAAAACTGACCTCCTCAAGACAAGCAAGAGGCGATAGGGTTTTTTCTTACATTATAAGTATAGAAAGAATTAGCAGCAAAGCAAACAATATGTTATTGCAGAAAAGCAATTATTCTTTTTGTGGAAAAGCATAATTTTTTTTAGGAAAAACTGTGTCGAACCTGAGTGGTGACCTCGGGGACAAAGGTGGGATGAATGTGGTGGTCACATGGGTTAAATTGACCAGATAGTCCTGTAAAGCAACTGACTGTAACTTCATAGAGGGGTCGGCAAATCATTTTAGCTGCAGCACTGTGGCCCTATGCGTGAGATTATTTGGACATATAAAGGTGTTACACATCCATACATTGTAAAAACCCTCGATTTAAGCCGTCGATTTTTTTTGTCCCTCACTTTAGGTCTTATTTCTTTTTACACTCTTAGAATGTTATCCATCATATTTTTTACTCCAATTATTTTAGGATCGAGGGTAAATGTATGATTAATACTCGGATATCATTTATAGAGATGGTGTAAATAATAAGAAACAATTGGTTTATTCTGCACGTACATATCATTGAGAAAGAAGAGAAAATGCTTTTTCCTGCTTTTTAATGTTAATTGTTTTTATTTTGAGATCAAAGTTTTTGTAGTCTTCAATTATATTACCTTTCTCAACAATTTATGAAACTCTATATTTCATGAGAGTGCAGACATTTCCAGATAGAAAACTTAGCCTTTGTTAACCTATAGTTCTGTTAAATACCAAAAAATTCATACAAAATACTTGAGAGATAATATCGGCCTTTCAATGCTGAAACCATTGTGTAAAAAGGATGACTCAAAGATCTATAAAATAAAAAGTTGGTGTGGCATTCCACCTTAAGTGCTGCCGTCCTTTGATTTTTTTCTCTGTCCAAAATCTTTTCTTATCTTGCAATTTAATTACTTCATTTATTCACCTTACACTGATTTTGACAAATTAGATCCCAGAATTATTTATCAGTATTTAATTAGGCAGGTGTGTTTGAAATACTTAGTTTGATCTCATATTATTACGCGCTTATATTTTGTTCGATTCAGGTGCATCAGGAAATTATATATATTTTTTTTTTTGTAAAATAACAAGACAGATGAGTCGATTCTTTGCTACTTTGTTTCCAAGAAAAGACACAGAATTTGCATCGGATATCTTTTTTTAAAGATACTTGCCGTCTCTTTAATTTAATCAATACTTTATGTAAGTAAGATTAACATAATGGGATTTGACATCAGGCATGGCCTATATAAGTCCTCTTCAAGGTCAAGGTTACAAATGTTAAGAATTTATAATGATTTACAATGACGAAAAAATTTCCTTATAAGTTACATCAATTTCTTTTTCTATCTAAGGTGTGGGAAAAAAGAAAAGAAAAAATGAATCCAATTAATTTATACAGAAGCGTTATTACTAAGTACGTATACATGGTATACTTGCTATACAATATAATGACAAAAAAATAATAATAAAAGTGCAAACAAACAGCATAACAGAGTAAACAATTAAAGTGCAAAGAACAAATGTGTAAAGAAAAATACAAAACAGAATGAAATAATGACATTAAAAAATAAATAAATTTTGATCAAGCAATGAATAAAGAAACAAATTAATAAAGTGCAAAGACAAATTTCCATGGAAAAATAGTACAAATTCATGGAACATGGAAATGCTGAGATTTAAGTAAAAAGAAATATGAGAAATATCTGGATTTATTTTATTTGTATTTTTTTACTTAATTACAAAATACTCTCACAATTTTTTTGAAGACTTGCCGTCTCTGTACTGCAAAGAAAACTTTAAGAAGGTACAATGTAGGTAAGTAACTTTGTTTATTAAGACACTTTCGAATATAAGCTTAATAGCTTTTAATAATAATTTTACAAACGGTGAAGAAAAAACTTTAGAATAATTGAAAAAAAAACTGTTTTCAGGGGTTTAGAATTAGTTTCAGGTCAGGACATTTCTTTCAGTTGGTTGAAAAGGGCAAACAAACATTGATTAAAAGACGGCCTTATACGTCTTCCTTCTAAATTATATCAAGATAGATGATGTTTCTGTAAAATTTATTATCTTAGTTCATACTGGCTTAGTCTTTCTAGATCATAAGAACTAATAGGTCTCAAAATCATTTAAATCTTCACATAATTTTACTATTTGATAATTACTCCTTTATAAGATTTTATATGGTAAAATGATTTTTCTTACAGAAAAATATGCTATCATGCAGAAGAAATTGCACAATATTAACATCTACAACAAATCACAACAAATTTACGTATTATACTTTTTTTAATTTACACATTTGATCATGTTAATCGTGATATATGTTTTGCTAGCTATTTAATTTCGAGAATTTTGTTGTCTTATCCGTATACAAATTTAAATAATTAACACAATAATAGATATTTTATACCAAACCTCTATCTGTGAAGTTCGTTTAATTTCAAATATTAAAAAAAAAAACGTTCTTCCAGCAAACTCGGAAAACAATATTTGTCGAAAAGTCCTGAGAAGATTCAAAGGTACAAAAAGTTCGATATTGGAATAAATAAAGAAATCGTTGTCTAGTTAGTAGAGTATGCTAAGGCATCAACAAAAATGGATAATTGATAATTTTCATAACGGGCGAACACAGAGACACGAGATTTACATGCATATTAGGTCTCCTTATAAAACCACTACTAATGTGAAGCCTAAGTTAAGGTCGCCATTCTGAATTGACATCCCTGAAAATCACCCCCGCGCAATTTTGTATCCCTCTACAGATAATTTATCGATTTGAAATTCAAACCTATGGTTCCTTTATCTATTTCTTTTCGTTTAATGATGCCGAAGCTCTATCACACTAGATGTGTTTGAAAGATATGCTTGTCAAAAATGCATTTAATTTTCACGCTAGCTAGAAATTAAAGTTCAGTGCACACTTTTTCCAAATGCGCCGAATAAAAATTGTTCTATTTATTATAATTGAATCTGGATATGCTACGCAAAAATGATCTTTTAAAAGAATTTCTGACCCACATTGTGTGACCTTTTTGTGTTTCTTACGTATGACAAAAGAAAGATTAACATTCTAATAGAAAAGGCGAGTTTTCTGTCAATTAAAAGAGGATTGATCTCGAAAAATGTTTATCAGATTTGTCTTAATTATCATAATTAGAAATTACACTATGAAATGTTGAGAAATGTTTTTTTCTTAAAGTACAAAGGTTTTGTTTAACATAAGAAAGCTAATTTTCCTTAACATAAATGCAAAAGCAAGTGCATGCATTTGCCTCATACATCATGTTCCTGATAAAATACTTAATATCTTTAATCTTATTTTTTCTTATCAAAAATGAGTGCATACGAGGGGTTATTGAAAAAAAATCGTGGACGGGCGCCATAAAATTAAAACTGCTTTAGGTACATCAATGAATTTCAA
>NW_026924780.1:0-24527 GCF_032062105.1 Saccostrea cuccullata
AGGTAATGATTTCAGTTGAAAAGGATATGTCTATCATTCTCTGAAGGATGAAGATTCACAACTGCAATGGTGAGAACAAAGAGTAAGTAATTTATTAAAATGTGGAACCCCGTAATATATGTATTATATATCAACCACAAACCCCGTTATCTACAGAAGCGTAAATGGCTCTACACTAGTTGTGTTATAAAGTTGTATATTGTCTTATATTTTATCAACGTTTAATGTGTTATAGCTCCTTATTTATACACATATTTTGAATTGTTTTGAGATGTATTTACATAAGTGAAGACAACTTCTTTTGTTCAATAGATTTTATTGTTCTTAGTTTTACCGACTGAAATATTATATCAGTTTTCAGATATCGATCGAAACAAGATATGTAATCATGTCAATAAAGATATATAGTTATATCGACATTGATATATGAATATTTTCGAGAAGAAGTAAGAAAAAAGTGTTTTTGAATTAACTTCGCGGGGGGAGCTCTAATGAATCTTCACCTCACTTCGGAAAGCGTATGTACCATGTATTTCATATCGGGTACGATTATAGGCTGAAAGAAATTCAAAAATATTTGATTGATTGATTGATTAATTGTTTATTGTTTAACGTCCCTCTCGAGAATTTTCACTCATATGGAGACGTCAGCCGTATGCCGGTGTAACGTTGAATTTTGAACCGAGTTGAAAATTTACCCGGGGTCATTTTTCAGCATTGAATACTGAGACTTAAGATGTTGAATTTAGACCCTTGTCCGTTAAAAACTGAGCCGGGTCGTGGAATTTTGATCATGAAACTTGTTCTAAAGTCAACAGCATGAAACACATATTTATGATTTGATTCTCACAACTGTGATTTAATCCATTGGCGTCGGGAAGTAATGGGGGATAGGGATGCTTAGCCCCCCTCCCCCCACTTTTTTTTCAAAGATAGACAGCCTCGAAATAGGATTTTCGGGTTTTCACAAATTTTCTTTTCAATTTTTGGTTAATTTTGTCAATTATTTCTAAAATTTTATTTCTATTTTCAATTATCCCCCCGTACTTTCAATTTGCTCCTGATACCAATGTAATCAATACACACTTCATTCAGATATATTCTTAGAATAAAATATTAACAAAATATCTTAGATTTTACATGTTAAGTTACATGTTACATGCGCCTAAAATACGCAATATTTCGTGAACAAATTATTTTTAGAAAATCATTAGTATATGTAATTCAACTTATAATGTCCAACTTAAAAAACGGATTTTTTACAAAAAAAAAAAAAAAAAAAAAAAAAAAGAATAGTTAATCAGACAGGTCAAGAATGAACCCCACAATACATATTTACTTTGTTAAGTACAGGATGGAAAGTGAGAGGGATGATCTCCCCTTTTTTAGGACTTTTCAATTTGCTAATAAAATCTTGTTTTATGGCAGATTTAGAAATGATGGTTTCATCATTTTCAATGGTTCTGAGACTGAGATTCTCGATTTCTTTGAACTTGGCAATCAGCGTCATCTGCACTTTAAATTTACCTTTGAAATCTCTGTTGATTCTGTAAACTTTTTAGACACAAAAGTGTATAAAGGAAGAAAATTTCAAAAATCAAACAAACTTGATATCAAATCTAACATATAACCAACAAACTATTTTTAATATCTACACAGGGAAAGTTGTCACAATTCAGCGGTATTCAAGTTATCGTTATTGGTAAATGCAAAAGTATCAATGACACTGCCCTCCGTGTTATTCTATAAGATTTTAAAAACACTTGTCAAAGAGAGGCTTCTCTGACACAGAAATAGATCCTATTATCACAGGAATAATTGGAACATACAGAAATGAGATCCTAAATAAAAGTAACGGCAAATTGAGACCAACAATAAATTGGTTATGGTTACAAAATATACTCCGAGAGTCAACGGACAAATTACGATCTTAAAATACTGGAATAAACTAAAAAAAAGATACAAGATGCAAAGAAATATCTACCTTGGAACCAATTTAAGTTTATAGCAGACAAAAGCAAAGGCGATTATGATATAATTTTCAGATCATGTTTATCACAAGAATATATTGATGAGGCAAATCTTAGAGCAAGTACCCGTCACAAAAACTGCCAAACACTCTTTACTATATTTTTTTAATGTATATTAATGAATACCGGTACTTATATTTCCAAAAGAAAGGAATTCTTGGTTTAGAAGTTTAGTTTAGAGTGTAGGGTCCTAATAAATTTCATGGACAAGTTTTGCTGATTGATGTCTTTATTTTCACTCCAGATTTCCAGGATTTTTGTTTTATGTCCTATTCATTGTTTTGTAGTTATTTATGAATGCTATGGATTTCAGAAAGTATTGTCAACAATTAACTTGCAATGCCTGAAGATGACTGAAATCGTGCACTGATAAAAATGTACATATATACACGGGATGATAGGTTTATTTCTATTATTCTTGAAAAGAGAAAAAAAAATGAAACCGAAATATAAGTATACAGATAGTGATAAATCCCGTAAAACAACCTCTAATTTCAAAAAAATGTTCAAAATCTGAGATGGGGTCAAAATTCAACAGGGTCACTTTTCAACTTGTTGAGGTCATCAGGGATAACAAAAAAATTAATTATAAAGCTGTTGAAAAATGACCCCGGGTAAAAATTCAACGACTTTTGGTCTCAATTTTCAACGGAGAAAAAAAAAACAGCCTATATTCAATATTCAACGTTGAAAAATGACCCCCGGTTTAATTTTCAACTAGGTTCATTATTCAACATTACACCGGTGAAGGGCTTCAAATTTTGACCTTTACTCGGCACTTAGGGCATTTGAGCAGTGAGGGATCTTTATCGTGCCAACGCCTGCCGCTGACACGGGGCCTCGGTTTTTAAGGTCACATCCGAAGGACCCGCAACTTTCCCTCGCAATTGCCGAGCGCATGGCGAAGGAACAGTTGCTACCCATTTTATCGACTGGGACAGTCGCAACCGAGATACGAACTCACGACCTCCCGATCACGGAGCGAGCGCTCTACCAACTGCGCTAAGGCCACCAACCATGAGTTTCCCACCTGCAAACCAAAAAAGAAAAAGAATGTGTGAAAATAAAGACATCAATCAGCCAAACTTGTCCATGAAATTTATTAGGACCCTACACTCTAAACCAAACTTTGCGACATTCTTTTCCCTTGGAAATATAAGCATTCATAAATGTATATTGAAAAATAGTAAAGAGTGTTTCGGCAGTTTTTATATACGGGTACTTGCCCTAAGGTCTGCCTCTTCAGGGGTCCACCTTAGCAGTGTGATCTTGTGGTGATCTTCAAATTAGATTAGTGCACGTTAGCACCACAGGATTTAGTCTGTGCCATCTATTTGTTTATTTTCCATTTATATACGGATATTTCATTATCTATTACTTGAATACCTTATACCCTCTATTAATGCGCTCAGACGCATTATGGACGTGGTGCTCTAGATGTTCAATTGGCGCTAATTGTCTTTAATTACTGACATGCCTTACACCCTCTATTAATACGCTCAGACGTATTGTAGACGTGGTTATATTACTAAATCATCTCAAATCGACCAGCTTGTCCTCTATTAATACGCTCAGACGTTTAATAGACGTGGTACTTTTTATACTTATTGGCTAAATCATTTTATCATTGGGGATAATCTTACTCCCGTCCATTAAAATGGCACGGCGTTTCAAACGTCAGGATAAACAAAAGAAAAGTGTTTTAAGAGCAGCTAATGCCCTTGCTCATAAAAAACGCATTCACAAAGCAAGCGTAATAAATGCAAAAAAGTTTTTTTTCTGAATTTATCCTTATATTATCTCAAAGACAACGAATATATACTACTAGCCAAAGGACTTAAATTCATTCCCACACCAAAAAATGGCAATGTCAAAAGGTTACTTCTTAAGGATTTTGACGAGTTTGCTAGAAAACTCAGATGCAAATTTCTCTTTGATACCGGGGAAAACAATAAACTTCATCCCTTCAGAAATCTACTGGTTATAAACCTGATCCGGCATGTGGTGCATTGAAAATTACATTGAAAAAACCAAATTAGAGTTATCGTCAATGCAAATAAAACAATATCAGGATAATTTAACAAGCCAGGAAAGAGCAGCTTTGACAACATTAAAAAACAACCGTCATATCGTCATTAAGAAAGCTGACAAAAGTAACACTGTTGTCATCATGGACAGAGAAAAATATGTCACAGAAGCTCTACGTCAACTTAAATCAAAGCATTATATTGAAGTTGACAAACCCGATCTGTCTTACTTACATAATAGCATTCAAGAAAAAATACTGGATATGCATATTAAAGGAACATTGGATAAAGAAACATATCGTTATCTAAATGATAATGAGTCGTCCCTTAAATGCGGACACTTATACTTGCTCCCTAAAATACACAAGATCAAAGATAATGTCTTCACTGCCCTCATGAATGGCACTTGCAGCCTCAGACGGTTACCACCTGGGCGACCTATTATTTCACAATGCGATACGCCAACACATAGAATTGGTGCTTACTGTGATTATTTTCTAATTCCGATAGTTAAAAAACAATCGACCTATATAAAGGATACAACTGATTTTATTAATAAAATCGAAACTTTATGCCTACCATCGCAAATCTTATTGATCACATACGATGTTACAAGTATGTATACTAACATGGAGTTCGATGAATTATTATGCGCTGTTGAAGAAGCGTACACAAATAACGAAAGAGACCTCTCAGAGTTACCGTATCCAGATGTCTCAGATCTCATCTTCTTTGTGAAATGCATACTCGAAAATAATTATTTTGAATTTAATGGAAAATATTACAAACAAATAATCGGGTGTGCAATGGGTTCAACTGTTTCCCCAGAGGTATCTGATATTAGAATGTTCCAAATAACCCAATCAATCATGGCAAAGTTTCAATTTGCTAATAAAGTCTTGTTTCATGACAGATTTAGAGATGATGGTTTCATCATCTTCAATGGTTCAGAGACTGAGATTCTCGAATTCTTTGACCTTGATAATCAGTGTCATCCGCACTTAAAATTCACCTTTGAAATCTCTGTTGATTCAGTGAACTTTTTAGACACAACAGTGTATAAAGGAAAAAAATTTCAAGAATCGAACAAACTTGATATCAAATCTTACATAAAACCAACAAACAACTTTCAATATCTACACAGGGAAAGTTCTCATAACCCGGCGGTATTCAAAGGTTTTATTAAAGGCGAATGCATAAGACATGTGAAAAATACCAATGACACTGCAGCTCTCAATATTATTCTACAAGACTTTAAGAAATACTTGTCAAAGAGAGGCTACGTACTCTGATACAGAAATAGATCCTATTATCTTAAAAGTAATCGAAACAGACAGAAAGGAGATCCTAAATAAAAGTAACAACCAATTAAAACTGCACAATAAATTGGGAATGGTTACAAAATATAATCCCCGAATCAAAGGATAAAAAAAACGCATTTTAAATAATGAAACGAAATGCAAACAAACACAAGATGCAAAGAATTATTTACATCGGAACCAATTATAGCTTATAGCAAAGACAAAAGCATAGGCGAAATAATTATTAGATCACGTTTACCACAAGATCACACTGCTAAGGTGGACCCCTGAAGAGGCAGACCTTAGGGCAAGTACCCGTAATAAAAACTGCCGAAACACTCTTTACTATATTTCAATATACATTTATGAATGCTTATATTTCCAAGGGAAAAGAATGTCGCAAAGTTTGGTTTAGAGTGTAGGGTCCTAATAAATTTCATGGACAAGTTTGGCTGATTGATGTCTTTATTTTCACACCTTAAAACAACTTTCAGGTAGTGTACAGGTGTACACCTGAAACACATGGCCTTACTTCATGCTGTGTATAGTGTGCACTATGGCACTTTAAAAAGATTCTTGATGATTGGGTTCTTATCATGCATGTATAGTATCATAATCATGACTCTTAATCCTGTGTTCTGAAAACAGATGGCTAGAATCATGCTGTGAAATCTGAAAATGTGGACGGGAAAATGAAGATGATGTATAGACAAAGTTTAACACTTATCCCCTACATCCCGACCCCCAACCGAGTGTTGATTAATATCATACTATGAGAAAGTCTTTTAGAGATAAAATTCCTACTTTTACAACATTACTTCCAAATATTTTATACCAAAACAAAAAAATATCATTTTCTTGACATCCCCCCTCCCCACTTGAGTTATTAAGAGAATTCATGCAAATTACAACTCATCTTTATCAATAACATGTAATACATATACATAAATAATACACTTGCCTTTCATAGTTTTGATTTTCTTTGTAATTAAACCAATTTGAGTCTAAAACAAATAATCAGGACATCTTTGTTGACAAAATGGATGCTATCGGAGTCTGGTAAATAGCCTGCTTCTGATTGGATAAATTGTGGTTTACAATTCTGGTTTGGTTTTCTCTGATTCGTCAAATTGTGGTTTGGAATCATGGTTTGGCTTCATCTCATTGGATGCAAAAACCTCAATTCATGGTTGAAGTCAAGCGCTACCGTAAAATATTTGAAAAATGGGGAAGGAGAGGCATCAACAGTTAGATTATTTGCATTGTCATAGGGGGTTATTGTACCCAGCACCACTTTGGAAGAAGTAATCTGATACTAGTATTTTTTCTCATGATTTACTGCGTATATCTCTTGAGTTTAGTGGGGGGTGGGGGGTTGTAAATCGCTAATGAAGCGAAAATATAAAAAGTAACAGTATTATAAAAGTAACACTGATTATGTACTTTGGGGGATATATAAGTGGATATATATTACTGTTGTACTAAGTTTTTTTAAAAAGCTGGATGAGGGCCACTAAGAAACTCTCTTCTCCCCCTCTTCAAAAGTGGTGACCGGTAAATTACCCCCACCCCCCCTTAGAATCTAACTTTTAATGTGTCTTCATCTCCCTTTTTCAATATATATTTTTTTTATTTTGATTAAGCTTTCAATCGTACACACTGGCAAATACATGGTACATAAGCTTTCACTGAATCCCGAATGAAGTGATCATTCAAAAACTTTATTCTGACTTCTTTATCGCAAATATGCATAAATTAAAATCGATATAACTATAACTTTATTTTTGCATATCAACAATACAATATTACGGCGCCGCTGGAGGGCCAGGTAAAAAAAATATTTTTATTTGTTCGGACAAATTAGAAATTCGTTCGGACGAATTAGTTATTTGTTCGGATGAATTAGATATTCGTTCGGACAAATTAGAAATTCGTTCGGACAAATAAGTTATTTGTTCGGACAAATTAGAAATTCGTTCGGACGAATTAGTTATTTGTTCGGACAAATTAGATATTCGTTCGGAAAAATAAGAAATTCGTTCGGACAAATTAGAAATTCGTTCGGACGAATTAGAAATTTGTTCGGACAAATAAGTTATTTGTTCGGACAAATTAGATATTTGTTCGGACAAATTAGAAATTCGTTCGGACGAATTAGTTATTTGTTCGGACGAATAAGAAATTCGTTCGGGCAAATTAGTTATTTGTTCGGACGGATTAGATATTTGTTCGGACAAATTAGATGTTTGCACAAATTACCTTGTAAAGAGAGATATACAATTTGTCTGGTCAGGAGGATTCGTCCCTTTTAAATACATAAATAGCTCTTTGGACCATGACATACACACTTTGCAACTACACATGTGCTATTAAAGTCGGGTATGTTGATTGTAAATATTCGGAAATAATGGTTCTATACCGGTATATATTATAGGCCTAAAGTCTGCCATTCTGAAAGTATATTATCTGAGAGCCCACTAGTAAATTCAAAGGGTCAGTTACTTCTTATCAAACATCTTTTCACTCCCATCCTTGACACACTCATAAGATTTGTCATAAATAAAAATCATCTGGTTCTACCAGACCAACTTTTGCTGTTGGTCTTAAATTGGTAACACTGGGGTGCCAGTGGTCAGTTACCACTTCTTTGAAAAGATGAAATCCACTCCTTAAGGTTTTATTCATACTGCAGGCAATTGGTACGGGATAAAATTGACATTGAAAAAGTAAGCCCCCCCCCCCCTCCCCCCAACGAAATAGGACTGTCAACTTTGGGCAACTTTTCCTGTGTTCCCTTTTGTTTTGCTTGTCAACTTTTCAGGTAAGTATTTTTTTTTCTCAGGCTCCCCATCCCCCCACTTTCAAAAACGCTGCTACTTGCCTGTATTGTATTATATTAAATAAACTTCAGACTCAAAATATCGAGCCACTTATTCGATGGGTCTTAATTTTTTTAAGGTGGGGCTTACTAGCTAGGACATTTGTAGTTTTGCTTCTATACCGCTGTTCCCACATTTAAGTATTTTGTAATATAGGAATAAAAAGGGGGAATCTCATAAATCCAAATCCAATGGGTTTTTCTAAGATCGTTAAAAACTATTATTAAGTATCTATGTAAATTTTATTTTATATTTAAATATCAGAAAAGCGCATGAATTAAAACATGCAGGTATAATATTGACCAAATTAAACACACGCCTCTTTCAGGGAAAAGAATAAAAAATAGATGAATACATGTACATTCCTAGAAAGTGCAGTAAAATTTAAAAACACATCATAATTTAATGCAAGTTAAGCTTCTCGGAGATTAAGACAATCCGTCGTTTTTAAATAGAGGTGGGGGTTGTTACTTGAAAATATTTTGACATTCATTCATTCATGATCTATTTTCCCCATAAAAGAAGTTGGTTTCATAATTCCCCTTTCTAGTGAGTCATTGGCATATCAAACCTTCGAACTGGTACTCAACTGTAAAAACGTATAAACAAAATTAAGAAATGCTGAAAGTGAAATTAAATAGTTTGTTCGACTACATGTACCTCTCCAATAAGGGGAGGGGGCTACAATTATGCTCAAATCAATGGACTAGGGAATACCCCGGTATACCAGATTGACCGGTTGACATCTTAATTCACCGGCTCGCGAGTCATAGGAACAACCTGAGATCAATATGAACAGGTTCATTTTTGTGAAGTTTTCTTAATTCACAAACAGGAATGTCTAATTAACTCAATGAAGACCTTTTTTATTTTATACACCGCATATGTACCAGATTGATTGATTGATCGGCAATATTTCAGCCACGTACATATCGGCGACGTATGTATTAGAAATGTATTTCAAAAATCCTTCACATGTCATGATTATAAAATGCAGTGTAGTGAATATGTACATAAAAAATTATAAGAAAGAGATCAAAATTAAAACGCCTTATCTTCAAAATATTTATCATTAAAGTTATTTCGCACAGAATCAAAATAAAATGAAACGTCTTGGTCCAAATCGCACATTAATCGCGGTGTCCTGACAGCTATTCACATTTTTCTCTAATTTGTCCGAACGAATTTCTAATTTGTCCGAACAAATTTCTAATTCGTCCGAACAAATTTCTAATTCGTCCGAACGAATTTCTAATTTGTCCGAACAAATATCTATTTTGTCCGAACAAATTGCTAATTCGTTCGAACGAATTTCTAATTTGTCCAAACGAATATCTAATTCGTCCGAACAAATAACTAATTCGTCCGAACGAATTTCTAATTTGTCCGAACAAATATCTAATTTGCCCGAACAAATAACTTATTTGTCCGAACGAATTTCTAATTTGTCCGAACAAATAACTAATTCGTCCGAACGAATTTCTAATTTGTCTGAACAAATAACTTATTTGTCCGAACGAATTTCTAATTTGTCCGAACGAATATCTAATTCGTCCGAAGGAATTTCTAATTTGTCCGAACGAATTTCTAATTCGTCCGAACAAATAACTAATTCGTCCGAACGAATTTCTAATTTGTCCGAACGAATTTCTAATTTGTCCGAACGAATTTCGAACTCGTCCGAACAAATAACTAATTCGTCTGAACGAATATCTAATTCGTCCGAACAAATAATTAATTCGTCCGAACAAATTTCTAATTTGTCCGAACAAATAAAAATATTTTTTTTACCTGGCCCTCCAGCGGCGCCGTACAATATCGATCGAAATGATTAAATATCTTTTATTTTTATCAATATCTAAAATCAATATATTATTTCAGTCGATAAAACTTAAAGCAATAAAATATATTGAACAAAAGAAGTTGCCTTCAATTATGTTGAAAATCTTAATACAATTTAATATATGTGTATAAATAAGGATGTATAACACTTTATATGTTGATAAGTCGATAAAATTTAAGACAATATACGCAGTTACAACACAACAAGTGTAGAGCCATCTACACTTCCGTAGTTATCTCCTGTTTTTAATTTCTCAACCTCTTCCCTTGTCTTACGGAAGGAAATCGGGTAATGCACCATCACAGTAGCTTTCCCCACTTCTCCTCACTTAAGATAGATCGTGGGTTTGCTGACGTCACAATAGGATTTGACTTAAGGGGGCCGACTATAGTTTCCATTGCGCAATATTTCGCGCATCATAGTAAAATGAAGCGTATTTATTGTTTTAATGCAACTTTTTTGGCTTTATTATTAAAATTAAACAAAATTAAGAAATTTAAGGTATGAAAATGTAATTACAATTTGATATAACCGATTATTTAACCGATTTTGCAATTGATAGGTAGGTTGAAGTCGCTGCAGTGTCTTTTTAACGTTATGGTAATCTGAAGCTCTTAAAGAAAGGGGTAATAAAAATATTATTACAGAATAAGTAATAAACATACGCTTTTGAAATTTAAAACATAGAAATTTTAGAATATCTCCAATATTTTTTTATTATGTTTTCTTGTGAACCCATTGTTTACGTCATATTTTAGTACTCTATAAAAATAGTAAAATTTGCTAATTTTTTGGCATTTTGAGATGCTCCCTCTCTTAAAAGACGGTAGCATTTTCTTGTTTCTTACATATATGGTATCATATAGTATTTCTCATAAAATATTATAGTTTGAATAAAATGTCTATTGTAGTATTTTTATGATTTGCTTTAAAGTGCTAAAAATTGGCATATTCCTATATAATCCTATACTAAATGTACATGTATTTTGAGACGGTCCCTCAAAAATACCTGGACGGTAGATTTATCCCAAACTTTGCATGTACACTGAAGTTAATGTAAGTTATATATGGTATAAAAATTAAGAGTTTCGCTATTGTAGTTTTCACACAATAAAACTATAGTCGGCCCCCTTAAAAAGTTTATCACATTCAGATAAGCAAGCTAAAAATATCTTCATCAGTACTGCACATGTCTGCAGTAAAAAGTGAAATATATATTAAAGATTGTTTGGTTATTTCAATATTTTTTGTATGTAATTTAGAATAAATGATGTTCTGATCAAGGTTGTCTTTTACATTATAAGTAGTTTTTATCGCTGATATCTGTTGTGTGCACGTACCTTTCTAAAATACTATTGCTTATTTGTTGATACAATACAAAAACAGATCCACCGCCGGTGTGTCTGGCGCCTGCCCTGCAGTTTAATTTTTTTGTCCACTTTTATGAATTTTGTTTTGTTTGTTTAATGTAGTCTACATACATTATCTACTTTATTTTAATTTGTTTTAAATCATCTCTAACTCATTATACAACTAAAAGGTATCCATTTTCTTCGTGATGATGTAACATAGTAACATCACCGAATAAAATATGTACGTCCTATAAATTGTCATTTATAATTCAGGGCCTTTTATTATTGACAATCAATAGCGATTCGGCTAACAACTGCATTTGGTGTTTGGGAGTAGGGGGTAACAAGGCAAGAGTTGCAGGCCCATAGGAAGCAGTTAGGGGCACTGCTACTCGTTTATATTTATACCCGCACTTTCTAAAGAAAGTTCGGGTATATTGTTGTTACTCATGTCCGTCCGTCCGTCTGTCACACTTTTCTTCCCTGAACTCCTCTTACATTTTACACAGTAGCTTAATCATCTTTTGGGAGATGGTTGGTGGTGTCATGTAGATGTGCAGTAAGGTTTCGGAATTTTGATTTTGCCCCGGGGGGGGGGGGTTCAAATGGGGGTCGAAAAATGATGTTTTTTATGCAAAAAGCCCTATCTTCCATGAACTCCTTTTACATTTTACTCAGCAGCCTAATCACCTTTTGGGAGATGGTTGGTGGTGTCATGTAGATGTGCAGTAAAGTTTCGGAATTTTGATTTTGCCCCAGGGGGTCAAATAGGGGTCAAAAATGACGTTTTTATGCAAAAAGCCCCGTCTGCCCTGAAATTCTCGTACATTTTACACAGCAGCCTAATCATCTTTTGGGAGATGGTTGGTGGTGTCATGTAGATGTGCAGTAAGGTTTCGTAATTTTGATATTTCCCCGGGGGTTTTTTTTGCAAAAAGTCCTGTCTTTCCTGAAGTCCTCCTAATGTTACTCAGAAGCCTAATCATCTTTTAGGAGAGTTAAATATTTTGAAAATTATGTAAAACATCAACGTTAAAGAGTAAAAAAGCATTGCATGCTTGTAAACACCTTGAATTTTTATGAGTAATTAATGTACGTGTCAAATGTGATAGTCATATCTCATCTCAATCAAAAGTTATAAGCAAATGCAACATTTTTGAAAAGTAGGTTAGGCTTCAAGGTCAAGGTCACAGAGTAAAAGTCATGATTCATTTGGAAAGGTCTTATCACAGGTAATAATGTACATGCATTATAATATGAATGCCCTAACTTTTCTCTTTCAAACTGATGAATTTATAACAATTTAATTTTTTTGCAAGTAGGTCAAACTTCTAGGTCATATGTAAAAAAAAACCATGCCATTCTCACAGGTAAATACTAGTACATAAGTTTAATATGAATGCCTTGTCTCTTCTCATTCAGTAGATATGACCGTGATGACCAAGGTTAATTTTATTCAGACAGAAGGACAGTCTGACATACAAATGTACATATTTCTATATGAATTGCATGGATAAACAGATGGACGACATGTCACGACAGACGTTATATGATAAGGAAACCAGAAAAGCTCAAATGAGTGTTTTGAAAGGGTTACAATATGGTTGCAGTATTTGAAAAGCTGTTTTTTTTCATGCAGAGATTTGCATGACCAAGATATTCATGTTTTATATTTTCTTTAGTAATTTGTTTGTTTGTTGTGAATACATCTCTCTCGGGAATTTTTCCCTCATATGGAGACACCACCAAATAATAATGAAGACAAGATGTGTTTGTGAAACACTGATGTCCCTGTATGGAAGCCTATGGCGAAGGTTGAAGTTTCTCAAATATATGTCAAGCTCAAAGGTCAAGATCAAAGGGTTCAAATTGTTGGTATCATAAAAAAGTCTTGTCACAAGGAATGCACATGTGAAATAAGTAATCCCTAGTACTTCATGTTCAAAAGTTAATTGCCAAGGTTAATTTTTTAAGTGGTTCAAACTCTAGGGTCAAGGTCAAACATATGTATACCTGTTGACAGTTCACAATGAATACACATGTTAAGCATGAAAGCCGTAGCACCTACTGATCAAAATTTAGGCCAAGTTTAAAGTTGGGTATTTTTCTTGTAAAAATGTGTATCCTAGGTCAAGCGATCAGAGGTAAAAAATAATGGTACCCAAATAAAAGGTTTTAATTGTCACAAGAAATAAACCTATAAAATGTGGAAGCCATTTGTATAGCCCATCCCACTTAAAACTTATGGGCAAGGTTATAATTTCTGCAGACAAATAGACAGAAATAATATAAACACAAGAAACAAAATATGTACATAATTAGTCAAATGGAAAAAAAATATTACGCTATTTAATTGGAATCACAAAATAGATTGTTATTTCAGGGTCAGGGAGTGGGTAGGGAGATTGCCCCCCCCCCCCCCCCCTGGAATTTGCTTTGTTATTTAAACAAGACTATATACTGAAGCAAATAAAAAATGACTTTGGACATCCTCCCCCTAACTTGGAAAACATTGACCCCACTATCATTGTTTTTATTTTGTTTATTTGTTTTCAGTTTATGAGTTTTTTTTCTCCTGCTTGTCAGGAAATTCTGGGCTGGAATTTTTTGACTGAGATGTGAACTCCCATCCCTAATCCCGAGAAAAAAATTCTGGATCCGCACCAGTATTGGAAGTAACTGAATGTCACATCGACAACGGGAGATAACTTCACAATATGAAATTCGTCTAGTGTGGCATGCGATGATCTTTGACCCTTTTTGAACTTTAACCTAATCGTTTGGGTATATTTTACCCCCCACTATACTTAAACTTGTACTTACCGACCTCCATAGGTCTTGTTAACGTCATGAAATATAAATCCAATTATAACACAAAATGAATTAATCCAATGCACACCAGACTGCAGCATGTTCTAATGCTATTCCATTGGGAAACCTTCATGCCGTCGATTAGTTTAGAGTGTAGGGTTCTAATAAATTTCATAGACAAGTTTTGCTGATTGATGTCTTTATTTTCACTCCAGATTTCCAGGATTTTTGTTTTATGTCCTATTCACTGTTTTGTAGTTATTTATGAATGCTATGGATTTCAGAAAGTATTGTCAAAAATTAACTTGCAATGCATGAAGATGACTGAAATCGTGCACTGATCAAAATGTACATATATACACGGGATGATAGGTTTATTCCTATTATTCTTGAAAAGAGAAAAAAAAATTAAACCGAAATATAAGTATAGAGATACTTATAAATCCCTTAAAACAACCTCTAATTTCAAAAAATGTTCAAAATCTGAGATGGGATCAAAATTCAAAAATGACCCCGGGTATAAATTCAACGACTTTTGGTCTCAATTTTCAACGGAGAAAAAAAACACCCTATATTCAATATTCAACGTTGAAAAATGACCCCCGGTTTAATTTTCAACTAGGTTAATTATTCAACATTACACCGGTGAAGGGCTTCAAATTTTGACATTTACTCGGCACTTAGGGCCATTGAGCAGTGAGGGATCTTTATCATGCCAACGCCTGCCGCTGACACGGGGCCTCAGTTTTTAAGGACCCGCAACTTTCACTTCAAAGTGCCGAGCTCATGGCGAAGGAACAGTTGCTACCCATTTTATGGACTGGGTCAGCGATGATCTTTGACCCTTTTTGAACTTTAACTTTAACCTAATCGTTTGGGTATATTTTACCCCCCACTAAACTTAAACTATACTTAAACTTGTACTTACCGACCTCCATAGGTCTTGTCAACTTCATGAAATATAAATCCAATTATAACACAAAATGAATTAATCCAATGCACACCAGACTGCAGCATGTTCTAATGCTATTCCATTCGGGAAACCTTCATGCCGTCGATTAGTTTAGAGTGTAGGGTTCTAATAAATTTCATGGACAAGTTTTGCTGATTGATGTCTTTATTTTCACTCCAGATTTCCAGGATTTTTGTTTTATGTCCTATTCACTGTTTTGTAGTTATTTATGAATGCTATGGATTTCAGAAAGTATTGTCAAAAATTAACTTGCAATGCATGAAGATGACTGAAATCGTGCACTGATCAAAATGTACATATATACACGGGATGATAGGTTTATTCCTATTATTCTTGAAAAGAGAAAAAAAATTAAACCGAAATATAAGTATAGAGATACTTATAAATCCCTTAAAACAACCTCTAATTTCAAAAAATGTTCAAAATCTGAGATGGGATCAAAATTCAAAAATGACCCCGGGTATAAATTCAACGACTTTTGGTCTCAATTTTCAACGGAGAAAAAAAAACACCCTATATTCAATATTCAACGTTGAAAAATGACCCCCGGTTTAATTTTCAACTAGGTTAATTATTCAACATTACACCGGTGAAGGGCTTCAAATTTTGACATTTACTCGGCACTTAGGGCCATTGAGCAGTGAGGGATCTTTATCATGCCAACGCCTGCCGCTGACACGGGGCCTCAGTTTTTAAGGACCCGCAACTTTCACTTCAAAGTGCCGAGCTCATGGCGAAGGAACAGTTGCTACCCATTTTATGGACTGGGTCTGTCGCGGCCAAGCTGCGATCTAACGACCTCCCGATCACGGAGCGAGCGCTCTACCAACTGAACTACCGTGAACGGTTAAAATATTTGAAAAATGGGGAAGGAGAGGCATCAACAGTTAGATTATTTGCATTGTCATAGGGGGTTATTGTACCCAGCACCACTTTGGAAGAAGAAATCTGATACTAGTATTTTTTCTCATGATTTACTGCGTATATCTTTTGAGTTTAGTGGGGGTTGTAAATTGCTAATGAAGCGAAAATATAAAAACAGTATTATAAAAGTAACACCGATTATGTACTTTGGGGGATATATTAGTGGATATATATTACTGTTGTACTAAGTTTTTTTTAAAAGCTGGATGAGGGCCACTAAGAAACTCTCGTCTCCCCCTCTTCAAAAGTGGTGACCGGTAAATTACCCCCCCCCCCCATGAATCTAACTTTTAATGTGTCTTCATCTCCCTTTTTCAATATATTTTTTTAATTTTGATTAAGCTTTCAATCGTACACGCTGGCAAATACATGGTACATAAGCTTTCACTGAATCCCGAATGAAGTGATCATTCAAAAACTTTATTCTGACTTCTTTATCGCAAATATGCATAAATTAAAATCGATATAACTATAACTTTATTTTTGCATATCAACAATACAATATCGAAATGATTAAATATCTTTTATTTTTATCAATATCTAAAATCAATATATTATTTCAGTCGATAAAACTTAAAGCAATAAAATATATTGAACAAAAGAAGTTGCTTTCAATTATGTTGAAAATCTTAATACAATTTAATATATGTGTATAGATAAGTATGTATAACACTTTATATATGTTGATAAGTCGATAAAATTTAAGACAATATACGCAGTTACAACACAACAAGTGTAGAGCCATTTACGCTTCCGTAGGTATCCCCTGTTTTTAACTTCTCAACCTCTTCCCTTGTCCTACGGAAGGAAATCAGGTAATGAACCATCACAGTATCTTTCCCCTCTTCTCCTCACTTAAGGTAGATCGCGGGTTTGCTGACGTCACAATAGGATTTGACTTAAAAAGTTTATCACATTCAGATAAGCAAGCTAAAAATATCTTCATCAGTACTGCACATGTCTGCAGGTAAAAGTGAAATATATATTAAAGGTTGTTTGGTGTATTCAAATATTTTTTGTATGTTATTGAGAATGAATGATGTTTTGATCAAGGTTGTCTTTTATATTATAAGTAGTTTTTAACACTGATATATGTTGTGTGTACGTACCTTTCTAGAATACTATTTCTTAATTGTTGATACAATACAAAAACAGATCCACCGCCGGTGTGTCTGGCGCCTGCTCTGCAGTTTAATTTTTTTGTCCACTTTTATTAATTTTGATTTGTTTGTTTAATGTAGTCTACATACATTATCTACTTTATTTTAATTTGTTTTAAATCATCTCTAACTCATTATACAACTAAAAGGTATCCATTTTCTTCGTGATGATGTAACATAGTAACATCACCGAATAAAATATGTACGTCCTATAAATTGTCATTTATAATTCAGGGCCTTTTATTATTGACAATCAGTAGCGATTCGGCTAACAACTGCATTTGGTGTTTGGGAGTAGGGGGTATCAAGGCAAGAGCTGCAGGCCCATAAGAAGCAGTTAGGGGCACTGCTACTCGTTTATATTTTCATTTGCGAGAATATCAGCAACCAGAATTTCTTTGACAACGTCACAGGCATAAAAATATGTTGTAAATATTTTGTAAGTTTAGAATCAAGAAACTATGTAAGTAAGCAAATACCTAAAATAGAAAAGGACAATGGATCAATTGTTTCTTCCCAAAGCGAGATATTAAATGAAACGAAAACTGTCTATGAAAACTTATATAAGAAAAGGGAAAATGTAGATACTGAAAATATTCATGATAGACTTAAAGATTATGATATTCCCAAATTAAGTAGAGAAGAATCAAACAGTCTGGAAGGTCCTGTAACAAACTTTGAAGTTTTAAACTTCTTAAAACAAATGAAAAATGACAAAAGTCCAGGACCGGATGGATTTACATGTGAATTTTTTAAATTTTTCTGGAAAGATATTGGCTCCTTTATTACAAGAGCAATAAATAATTCAAATGAAAAACTTCAATTCTCAGACTCAAATAAATTAGGTATCATTACTTGTATCCCAAAAACAGGAAAGCCAAAACAATTTCTGAAAAACTGGCGACCCATTAGTCTTTTAAATGTTGTTTATAAAATAGCATCAGGATGCATCGCGGAACGAATGAAAACTAAATTGGGCAAGTTGATAAATAGAGACCAAACTGGATTTATAAAAGGTAGATTTATTGGAGAGAATATTAGACTGATATATGATATAATGCATTATACAGAATATAATCAAATACCTGGCCTATTGATGTTAATTGACTTTGAAAAGGCTTTTGATACAATCTCATGGAACTTTATATATCAAACCCTTGACTTTTTTAATTTTGGACCCTCTTTTAAAAATTGGATTAGAACCTTCTATAATGGTATTAAATCATGTGTTATACAAAATGGATTTACTTCAGACTATCTTTTCCCCCAAAGAGGATGCAGACAAGGCGATCCGATCTCACCTTATCTCTTTTTGTTATGTGCTGAAATTCTTGGAATCTTAATTCGTAATAATCAAGATATAAAAGGTATAACAATTGAGGGTGAAGAGTACAAACTCTCTCAATATGCTGATGATACTTCTCTTATCTCAGATGGTTCACCAAGATCTATGGATGGTATTCTCCGAGAATTAGATTATTTTGCTAATATATCAGGCTTAAAGATAAATTTCTTAAAAACTAAAATGATATGGATTGGAAGTAAAAAATTTCAAGGGATGTATTTCATCACTCAAGGTGGAAGCTTGACTGGGAAAATTCAATACTTGATCTTCTAGGAATAAAATTTTCAGTAAACTTGAATGAAATGCTTGATCTTAATTATTCCATAAAGCTAAATGAAATCAAAACTTTGTTACGTAAGTGGAGTTTAAGGAAACTTACCCCAATTGGAAGGTTAACAGTAATTAAAACTTTAATATTACCCAAATTAAACCATTTAATTCTTACTTTACCAAACCCTAAGTCAGACTTTTTGAAGATGTTTGAGACTGAATTGTATTATTTTCTTTGGGGTAGCAAAACTCACAAGGTAAAGAAAAATGTTATAATCCAGGACTATAAATATGGAGGTCTAAAAATGATTGATTATACAGAATTCATTTCTGCCCTTAAATCAAGTTGGATTAGAAGACTTATTCACTCACAAGCAAACTGGGTAAAATTATTTGAAGCTGAACTAAAAGTAGATATAAACAATCTTTGGATAAGGGGTTCTGATTATATTCTGAATCTCTCAACAAGATTAAATAATGTTTTTTGGAAAGAAGTTCTGTCAAGCTGGGCAAGGCTAACTACAATAAATCAAGAAAAGGACAGGCATGTGCTTTTTGAACATATATGGAATAATCCAAGGATTAAAATTAATAATAAATCTTTTTTTTTGGAAAAACTATTTTAATGAAGGCATTGTTTTTCTTACTGACCTCTTTAACAATGAGGTTAGTTTCATAAGTCTCGACTCATTAATAAACTTGAAAGTGAAAACAAATTTTGTTGATTATAATGGACTTAGAATAGCAGTGTTAGATAGACTGAAAAATATAAACTGTGATGAAATTAAAAATGCTAAGTTGATTGGACCACATCTTCCAAATTCCATTTTTGTATTTTATAAACATGATAAAGGTTGTAAGGATATGTATAACATATTTATAAGTAAAAAGAAAGAGCCCGTTAACTCAATCAAAAAATGGAGAGAAAACAGATTTATCTTCGATGAGGCAGACTGGGCTAAAATATTTGATCTTCCTTTTAAAATAGCTCAAGAATCTAAACTTCAATGGCTACAGTTTCAAATCTTACATAGAATCATCCCAACTAATTATTATCTTTTTTAGACTAAAATTGATCGATTCTCCAGCATGTAGTTTCTGCAGAAGTGACATAGAAACAATTGATCATTTATTTGTTGAATGTTTCCATGTAAAAGAACTCTGGTGTACTATTGAAGAATGGATTTTAAATAAGTTTAATATTCATTGTTGTTTTGATAGACAAGCAATACTATTTGGTAAATATGTAAATATGAATGTTTATAAATTTCAAAACCTTTTAATACTTATTGTAAAACAATTTATCTTTGCCAGTAAATATAAGAATGTTCCAAGAATAGATTCTGAAGCTGTATTAAAGAGGATCACAGATAGAATTTTGATTGAAAAATTTTTATTGATGAAGAATTGTAAATATGAAGAATATGAAAGGCATTGGCAAAATATTTGTGATATATTGTAAGTAATAGAGTTACATATACAAGCTTATATATACATGTACATCCTATAATTTATTTGAGTGATTTTTTTTGTATTATTTGTAATAGAAGAAAGGTTTTTTTCCTTGCTGACCCCCCCCCCCCATTTTCTTTGTCTTTTAAAAAAAAAAAAAAAAAAAAAAAAACACCTTTCACATTCTTATAAACATAACTCTATATTGTGTGTAGACCTGATGTTATTGTGTACCAAATGATGAAAATTATTTTATATGTACATGTGAAAGTGTTAAAATAAAAAAAAAAGGAGGGAGGGGGTATCAGGCGTTTAAATTGAGGGGACACGAGTATATAGTAGTAATGTTTTCTATAGTATCAATACCTGTTTTCAAAAGTATACTGTATGCTTTCTATAGTATTCTAATATATCGGCAAATAATGATAAGAAATGGCCTTTGCGACAATTTAAAGGGAAACCTGAAGTCTGTCAAATCTGGGATAGACAAAATTATTCATTCTATGAAGTATAAATGTATACAATTTAGGACAATGAAGCCACTTTAATTCAACAACGATATTCCCGATTTGAAATAGGGTACATTTAATTAATAGATAAAAAATGATGGAAAAAATATGTATGTTTGAAACTGTTCTCAAATCCAGTAAGATGTTTTTCTTCTTACATCCATGTATATTTGTTATAATTTTTGCACCCCTGGCCTTACGTTTATTGCGAGAAAAAGAAAACAAATGACATTGAAAAGTGCCAGGCTGTTGGTAAACTATGGCAATGATTATATCGGGAAATGGAATTCACTGATTGCATGCTTGATTTTGAGAGAATTGTTGATTAATTCAAAATTTTTTTCGAGTAGGCATACGAAAATAATGACGTCGTACCAACGTAATATCACGTCATGGTGAAAATGTAATACTTTTGATGAAAAATTGTAAAACTTTCAAGATTTTTTTGCGGGAAAATGAGCGAGAACACATAATATTCTTTTTTAATAGATCGATTCTAAAATTTACTTCACATTTATTGTATCGAGTAATATAAAATTTGTCTGCTTCGTTTTAATGTTATGATTATGGTATTGAATTGTGTATACCAGCAGAAAATAGCCATTTACAATATATTTGTTTCAGAAAACGTCACCTATTCTCATCAACATTAGTGCGATTGAATAACGATTACAATCTCTTGCGCGGATCTAGAGGGGGGGGGGGGGGTCGGGGGGATCAGGACCCCCCCTGGAATTTACACGGTTAAAAAAATGTGTATACTAAGAGCAAGAAAAAAGTCACCTTGGATCCCCCCCCCCCTGGAAAACGCTTATCTCGCTGGAGAACATGAATATGTGTGAAATGGGTATGAAAAGATAAAGATTTGAGGCAATAGAAGTCAAAGACAACCCTCCCCTCCCCTCCCCCCCCCCACGAAATAGGTTTTTCACGTTTGGGCGAGTTAAGGTTTTATTTTTGACTGGGTGGACCCCCCCTGGAAAAAAATTCTGGATCCGCGCCTGAATCTAACCACGCAGACGAATCTCAAAGTTTTTCAGAGAGAAAAATTTAAAACAAGAGGAGTTAGCGGACAAATTTTTAGCCTATGTTTTCAGGTAGACAGTTAACCCGCGTTCTACCTTAAATGATATTTAATCTAAAATGTAAGCTTCTTTCCTTCGGTGAAAATATTTAATTAAAACATATTTATAACAGAGTATTTTTCGTAAAGTCAAGTGGGGTTCAACACGTTAACGCATTACTAACTTTGTTTGCGCTCATCATTGCAGTCGTGAAACGTCATTTTTCAAAGAATGACATCAATGCATGAATAAAGGAACAAATATTAAGGGTCCTCCATACACACACTGCTAATGTTTTCATCTTTCTTGAGCATTACTTTTAACAAGCACATCAATCTTTAAAAACTGTCTAGGGATGAAAATGTTATTTATTACTGAATTTTTAAATAATTATTTTATTTCCAGAAATTTTTCCTAAGGCATTTTCATTCTCAGCACAACAGAATTTTGTTTAATCTTTGCTACCTAAAAGTAACAGATTTTAATCCCACATAGAATTTATTCTTAGACTTCAATCCGTGTTTCTTTACATGAGAATTGTCATACTACTGTTTGCAAAATAATTCCTAAATTAGATTAAAGTTAACAAACATCTTTGTTCTAAATATATTTTGATCTTGATGGATTGTTTTTTATCTTGACGATTTTCATATATTCAAATAGTGACCAATAGTTATTTATTGCCATAGATACTCAGAATAATATATAGGAAATAACAAGAAAACATTGATGTAACCAGCAATTGTCGCCCGGGAAATAAATAACGTAAACAATGGAAATAGATGTTCTTGATCATCAAACTGCTTTGATATGTGTGAAGGCATGCGTCTAATGGATGGAGACGATAGTGGCGAATATTTTGAAAACTCATAGTCAATCGCATCATCTCGGGTCTTTCCGTCAGAGGTCGGAAAAACAACCTCGAATGTATTAACATCACCGGATGTTAAAAATTTATACATCTTCCTGTTTATTCAAATATAGTGTAAACGGAGAATGAAGTTCCTTCTATGGTATATTTTAGGTAATATCATTACATTGAATAGAGCTGAACTCCATATTCCACAGATGAAAGGTCTCCATGCATTTATTTCAAAGATCGTGAAAAGGGGGAGTTGTAATGGCGTCTTCCTAGTACATTCGAGGTCGTTTTTCCGCTAGTCGGAAAGGCACGAGAAGTTGCGACTGAACTCATAGTCGGATAAAAATCAAACAAAAAAGATTCCATTTTAAACTTGATCATTTCCTCAAGTAAATGTTGGCTGCATAAAATATAAATTGAAGTTAGACAAATGCATCACTTGTATTCAAAAATGTAATTTAATATTCAATTTTCGAATATAAAACACGAACTGTGCAGAGTACGTTTTTATACGAGAAGTAAAATTTGATGTTCTAAAAAAAGGGACCTGTCATTTTTTCCATAGTAAATGCTAAGCAACTTTATATATTAAATATGAAAAACATATATATTTTTACATATTCACTTTATGGAAGTAAATATATTATGTATCTCCTAATTTATAAAGGAAAGAACATTCTGATTTACAATCTTTTCAATGTTTAGAAAACCTTTAATTCTGAATAACTACTCCCGCCCCAACCCCTATACACCAACACTTAAACTTATATGTATAGAGCAGCCCGGTCCTCCGGGCTGCAATTAAACACCTTGCAATGGTCTTGGAAAACAAGGGCACCCAAAATATGATACGGAAGATTAATTTTTTTTAGCTTTTGCATTTACTTTATAATTATTATTATAGCAAAAATTATTGCTAAATTATTATTGCGATTAAACGCAATAAAAAATATTTCTCTCTGAACTGGCCTCAATTGGCTTCTGTATCCAACAGCTTTGAAAATTAAGTAAATGCAAAAGCTAAAAAAAATTAATCTTCCGTATCATATTTAACGCAAAAATTATTGCAATTAAACGCAAAAATTATTGCAATTAAACGCAAAAATATTATTGCGTTTAAACGCAATAATTATTGCGTAAAATAGCAATATTATTTCGTTTAATCGCAAAAGATTGCGTTTAATTGCAATCTTTTGCGATTAAACGCAAAGTGTTTTGCGTTTTAACGCAATGAATATTGCGATTAAACGCAAAGTTTTGCGTTTAAACGCAATAATTATTGCGATTTAACGCAATGTTTTGCGTTTAAACGCAATAATTATTGCGATTAAACGCAATAAAAAATATTTGTTTCTCTGAATTGGCCTCAACGGGCTTTCGTTGTTGGAGATATAAAGAATAAATTATTTAGTTTCCTCCACAAAGAATTTTACGTATCTATTAATACCGCCTATCTTTTTAATTCCTCCCATTGACTATCAACTTACTCTCCTTTTAACTCGTTTCAACATTTTTTTTCACAATAAAGATGAAAATGCTTTACTCGTTTCTCGGAAATTATAATGCATGATTATATTACAACTCATTGCTACCAAATCTGCAGATCACATTTGCATGTATAACTGAAAAGTCACTAGTTTATGAATTTATATATAACATCACTATAAATGTGTTAGTTCAAATGTATAAATACTTATAAAAATCATTTTTTCTGTATCTTAGATG
>NW_026924781.1:0-24540 GCF_032062105.1 Saccostrea cuccullata
ATACTATAGAGTAAAGAGGGGGGTATACACCCCGCGACAACATGTTGCATACACCCCGGAAAACACTGATTTTTCGTCAATATCTTTATATACGAACTGTTTTATTTACAGACAATTTGTACAAACGTTTATATAGTAAACATATATTCAACAATAATATAAAAGTGATGATAAAGCAAAGCCTTCTTCTAATGTTTGATCATAAACACAGTGTACCGTCAATCTTGCTCCGATCCTCGGAATTGTGTTGAGGTGTTTGATAAAACTAGAAGGTGTCCAGTGGATCCATAGGTATCCATATACTCCAGATAATGCTTTCTTCCGTAGGCATATGCTTTCTGGCGAAAAATATCCGTAAGTTGAGAAAATGGACAAAGAACCTGCATTGACCCCCTTTCTCTCGCTTCGGAAGCATACACCCCGCGCACAACATAGTATACACCCCGCATGTTGGGATATACACGGTGATATTGGATGGTCTAACACACCATAAAGATTCTCCCAGTATCAATTAAGATATGGTTTAATCCTTATATATAATTTCCATAGCTGGGAGGTACGGGTTCGATTCTTGTTTGCTGCACTGATAAAACCTTAAACGTAAACATAGATCGTGCCTTCTCTTCGCCAAGCACCCATCACCTGAATAAAAAGTAACAGGTCTTTTGAGTCTGACTTAAAATGTTACGACTGGCGTTTGCAGATTAAGAACTCTTAAAGATCAGTGGGGCTGAGTGCTGAGTAAAGCTGTGAATTTAAAGCGATGTTAAAATATTAGTTTAATGTCTAAAACAACAAGAAATAACCAATCGATTTCCAGGTAATTTAAAACCAATAGACATTTTCACAACGAAAAATAATCTTAATGTAAGTTTTTACTGAAAGAAAAATTGAAGGAGTTTGCACCAAAATTCTTAGGGATTCTTACATATGAAACAAGCATTCTGAAGAGTATTGCATAAGCAATACATGTCCCCTACCGGGTTCCCCTTTTTCTTCAGGATGTCATTTTAAATGTGCAAAAGTGATGTCCAAGGTAAAACTGCAAGATTTTACAGTTGTAAATGCCTTAAAACTAATAAAACAATCCACATTAAGACGAAAATTCAACTTTTTTTTCCACCGTCCTTTCCTCGCTTCATATTTTTGTCAACAATCGGAATTAAGCGATTTTGAAAAATATTCAAATTGCCATAATTCTGTCAAAAATCAATGAAGCAATTAAACTTGATCTGTAACTCATTAAGATACACCCACATACCGAAATTCAGCTCAATATCTGCAAGCGTATAGAAAAAAAGTGCGGAAAACCAAGTGGGACAGACTGACGGGGACAGACGGACGGACGGACGGACGGACGGACGGACGGACGCAGAGGAAACCTATAGTCCCCCGGTTTCACCGGTAGGGGACTAATAAAATACTGCTTTAAGAAGCTTTACTTTCATATGGAATGGTAGCAAAGCTACATTCATTCAAGGTACAGTATTACATGTATATTCAAAGTAATGAAAAGTAAAAGAAAAGTGGGCGATCTTACATACCCAACGCTCCCCAAAAACTCAAAGTGACAATTTCCCATGAAAAATAACAGAATAAAACTTTTCTGGTAATAAACACATCTAGAAATTGTGTCCTAAATGTATGCGAAGTTTGACGAAAATCTATGTCCCCGTTTATGATGATTTGCGCCTGCAGACAAATTGGATATCTGTATTTCAAGTATGACCAAACATTAAAGTTGAAAAATTTCCGAAATTGCCGGAAAAAATGTAGGAATCGGAATTTTCTGGTTATATGCATATCTACACAGTGTCTCTTTAATACACTGATGTGCAAAGTTTGTTCAAATTCTGTGCAGCGGTCTTTGAGGAGTTGAACTGACAAAAAAAAAAACAGGACTAATGGCGCCCTAGCTGACTGACACACTGACGGACCATTATACCAGTCAGTTTTGCCTATTTGCATAATAAGCAAAAATGGGGACCAAGTATTTTGCAGAAAATTTATTTTCTGGCTAGTGTGGGAACTTGTTACCATAGCAATCAAAGAGTTATTTATTTCAAGCTGGGTATCAAGAATTGTTGCCATGGGTTATTTAAGTAAAATTTACTTTCATCAGACCAATATTAAGTTAAATTCTTCTAAGATTTCTTAGATTTACATGTAAAAATTACATGTAATTAAATTTTCAGAGAATCAAGAAGACAATATACCTAAGTGATGCTATCAGTGAGATTAAATTTGACTTATATTAGAGGCAAGGTCAGACCAAGGTCATAACCTTTTCCCTAGATATTAAGAATCAAAAATACTATATCAAATCATACGAAACCTACTAGTATTTCAAAGGACTGATTTTTTCCTTTTTTCCTAAAAAGATACTACTACAAAAAGCTTTAAAGATGATATTACCAATCTGAAATAAATAATGTAACTAAAACGGATATTGACTAATGCGAAATTTCTCTACTTTTCTTACATTTTAAGGATATATAAGTTATATTTATATCTTTCTTATATTTGAGTTTTTTTTATTTTCACATAGAAAAAATGTATCACTTCAAATTATTAAATGATGCAAAAACAAAAAGTTTTGATCATTTGCTAAGAGAGGAAAAAAACTTTTTACGGATTTTTGGCTATAATCTGTACCTAGATTGTAAATGAAAATATAGGTCAGATCCAGCATCCAACAAGTCTGGTGGTGTTCATCCCTATGCATCATCCATGCATGTTTGGTTCAAGTAGGACTTATAGTAACTAGGGAATGAAAATATAGGTCAGATCCAGCATCCCAAGCAAGTCTGGTAGTGTCCATCTCTAGATGCATCATCCTTGCAAGTTTGGTCCAAGTAGGGCTTATAGTTCCTTAGGAATGACCTGCTTCAAAACCTTTAACCTGGTCACTATCGGAAAAATTTAGGTCAGATCCAGCATCCTCAGCAAGTCTGGTAGTGTTCATCCCTAGATGCATCATCAGTGCAAGTTTGTTTCAACATTTAAAGTTTGATAACACCATCTTGAATGGTATATTTAAAACTGAGCTAAACACTAATTTAAAAAAAAGTGAGGTCAAGGTCAAAGGTAAGGTCAAGGTCAAATAATGTTGATGCAGTTGCATAGCTCTCATCAATATCTATCAGCATATGAAGTTTGATGAAAATATCTTGGATAGTTTCTTTGAAACTTAGCTTTGAACAGAGCTAAACGCAAAGTGTGACGGAAGGACAGAAGGACGGAAAACGGACATAACAAACACTATATGCCCCGGCCATATTCATAGCTGGGCATAAAAAATGGTCTTTTAATATTTTTCACCGAAATATATGTCACATAAGCAAATATACTTTGAATATTTCACCTAGTCAGAAACCAAAGAAGAATCTAATATCAATTGAAATTTGCTAATTGCAATTTTAAAAATTGCAATGTTAAAGCGGCACAGTGAGTCAAAATCATATCTTAATTTTAAGATTCTGTAGCATACAGAGAAAGACTTACGAAAATTATGAGTATATAGCGAAGATATGACAATTAAACTGCAAGAATTGACTGCGCAATATAAGTGCCGGAAAAACAAGGGTTGTATCTACCGTTTCGTTGTTTCGTATATGTCAAGGTCACGCTACTCTTATTTTTAGCTCAAACTTGTAAACAAAATTCAACTGAAGCATGCAAAGGTGAGAAATATGTTCCAACAACTTTTTAAAAAATTACATCAACTTTTTTGGTCTGCTTATATTTATTCGTGGATACCCGAGACCATGGTAACTATGGAAACTTATTCAACATTTTTTGCGCACGCGTATAATGGGGGGAAAATCCCGGGTATTTTGCAATATTTTCTTTCTGGGGCAGACAGAAATTATTTTTACTTTTATTTTTCCCCATAAAAATTTAATTTTTAGGTTCTGAAACCTGTAATTTTCTGAAACCTAATACTTTGAGGAATTGAACAAAATTTACAGAGGTCATGCGAAAATTTACATTTGTCATTTTTCCCCTTTGTGGTCACTGTGCCACTTTAAGAAAAATAAAACCCAATGGCCCCCTTTAAATAATTGAAGTCCGTTCTTTTTATGCACAATACAATTAAGAAACTTTAAGTTGATCTTTAAAAGTCGGTTTTTGTTTTGGATTTTAAAAATATTACATGTTGGTGAATATTTTAAGAACCATCATATCTCCCATATAAAACTGTGTTAAAAGAAATTAATTTGTAATTAAAATAAACATATTCTAATGTACAGAGACCGAATCATTATTCCGCAGGCTCTTAGACCAGAAACATTAAGGACATATTCCATACTTTCCAATTCTTAAATTTACTATTAACACTATATTTCTCACATAACATTTCCTGTCTCTGTCAGTGCACGAAAAATTTCTGAAACGAGGTAAACAATTGACAGATAAGTTGATAAAACAGAAATATAAACGGATGGGTTAAAGTCAATACTTTACAAATTTTGAAGTCGATCCATCAACATTGATTGTAAATAGTATCTATCATAAAGTCTCATGTTGACCACGTTTTTCAAACGCTTGATTAGACAATTTTCCACACTGTGATGACTGTGTAGTTTTCCGCTTGCCATATTATTACAAGAGGCACATGGCGGGTGTAACCAGTCGACAGGCAATGCTTACTCTTTTTTGGACCTGATCCAAATTCCGTAGATTTTGCTTTGCAAATAATATGCATTGTTTCAATGAATCGTGAGCTTGATTATTTTTGTTATGTTCATAATTCATTTTAACCCTTATTCCACGGTCAATGTTTTGGCTTATCAGTTCTACTGCTATGGCGAAAATTTTTAATTAGTGTTAACAGATAGCAAGCAGTGATTGCATAATTCCTTTACTTAACTTTTAGAATTCTTATTTTTGATGCAAACAACATACAAGATATGAGTTAATTAAAAAGAAATGAAAGAGCTTTCTACTGACATATAAAGTTTATTTGAATAATGCTTAGATTTATCGAGTTAAAGCTAAGCTATACTTACAATATGTATAATACGAAAGAAATTTTAATGCTGTAAAAATTGATACATTACGAGGGTTGTTCGAAAAGTCCGAAGATTTCTGTCATATTATTTTATTTGAAGTCATGTTATCCAAATTTGAAAGAAATATTTTAACAATAAATTCAATTGATTTATATGAGTTTCTTTTTTTTTTTTGCATAAATATAAGGATTTATTCAAAATTTATCCGGATTTTAAAATGCAAAAATCTGTTTGGGTAGCAGGTCAAAACTTGGTTCTTACAAACAATACACTAAATATTGTCTGTAGTCATCTTCTCTGTAAAATGGAGTAAAAACTAAAACACCCTTTACATTCAATGTAAGAATTGCTACGTCGATTCATATTCCAAATTAGAGCTTAATATTTTGCTTCGTTGAAAAGAAATCAAAATGAGAAGATAGGTATAGTTCCTTATTGAAAACGACAAAAAACAATGATATTATAGAACGTCAAGGAGCAGCGGATAACGATGCGATTTTGTGTTTTACTCTGGAAAATCCTGAATAAAATCTAAAATGTTGGAGGAATAAAATATGTGTCACAAACAAGTTGTGTATGTGTGTACAAATAGTGCAGGTGGTATTTAATGATAGAGACTCTGTATCGGATGAGGACAATTTATGATTATCAGGGGATGCTCACTCCTCCATGGCACCTGATCCCACCTCTGATGTTTCGGAGGTCCGTGTTTGCTCTGCTCTTATTTTGTATATTGTTGAATGGACGTTGAGATTGAGTACTGTTCGTTATCTCCATATCCTTCTCCATGAAGAAACTGTTTAACTGTTTAATTCTGAATATAAACTTTTAAAAGTTGGAACGTCAAGAGTTGCCTATCTTGTGAAAGCAGAGTAAAGTACATGTATTAAAAGAAATTAAAATCTTAACAAAGGAAATTAAAATAATCAACGAGAGTAATTTCTAAAAAATTAAAGTCAAGTATTACGAAAAGTTTTTTAATTAATGAGTGGATATTGTATTATACTGTGTGAAATGTACAGGGATAATATTTCTAAGAAATTCTGAACTCTATTTTTTTTAATGTTACATTGCTGTTTAGTGTGCTCCGCGGGTACAAAACATGTTAATTTTAAAATAAAGTACAATGTAAATTGATTTCTATTAAATGGAATGAAATTAAACTTCACACATCAACAAAATAGATATTTTTACTTATGATATTGTGCTTATTTTAGATTTCTAGTGATTTATATACCTTAGCTTATCATCGTCCTTGAATTTTTCAACAATCTCCAAAGTATCATAACTTTACATGCAACTAATAGTAGGTATATATTCTTTATAGTTTTTATAAGGCACAAAGTTTTGGATCTTACTGAAGAGGCAATATATATGCCAACAAACTTTTTTTATTTTAAGGGAAGGCCTGATGATATTAAAGATTATTTTTTATTATATTAGGTCAAAATTCGTAAAACCTGTGATGTTTTCATTATAAGCTGTTCTGTTACTAATACATGTAGCCGACCTTTTTTAAAGTTGCTGTACCAAAACTTAGGAACATCTGAACTGCAAATCCTATATTGTTGTCTAGGTGACAGAATGTACCTTTTGTGAACTTATTCATACTAATTTAGTGAATCAAATATTCACTTTAAAAAACAATATCGGGTTAAAAGTTTCGAATTAACCACAACGATTATATAAGAAGAGATTCACCACCATACTATAATAGCCCATCATTGAGGACTCGATCCGTTGACAACGCACTGAATTAGGAAATCACAACCTTTTCATAGGGCAGCAATGACAATGTTGATAGTGTTTGGAATTAATCATTTTGGGATAAAATTTAGAGATAAATCCTTGTTTATTAACATTATATATCTGGTGCTCAGATCTTTATATTTTATCAATATTTACAGTTATTTTCTATTGACTTCCTTTGTGAGAAAACAAGCATTTCTTATAACTACATCACACACACAAAAAAAAATCATTAGATGCTATATTTATTCTGCGTGTCATTAAATAACACAAATGCAAAAAGAAAATATTTTAAGCATATAGGTAGACATAAAAAGTCTCATTCCTTTATAGCTACATATTACATCAAACTTTTGCCATAAAACACATACGAGTATATATTTGAATAAAGTATTATAAACAATGACTATTTTTACACTCGTACTCACGCCCTCACACTCACTGATCTCTCTCTCCTCTCTCTCTCTGTCATATTTTATATATATGTACAAATAGGCAATTAAAAAGTATATTATTTTGACAAACGACCTAGCTCTGTAAACACATAAAAAAATTAATACATGTAATGTCAATAGCTTTCAATTTCTTTAAGGGAATAGACGTCTTTTTACATCAATTACGTGTAACCAAAGGCAAAGCATTTTATTTTTTAAAAAGTAACAAGTTCATCTCTATTCGGAATAAATATCAAATATGTATTTAAATGAACAAAACAATTCAGGAAATTTGTATCACTCTTCTGCATAGCATTTCTGGGTAGTTTGGTGTAAATAATATTACAACACAGGTGATTTTAGAGATTATGAATGAATAATTCCAATCTTCATTTTATCTATTGATTTCCTGTGTTTTGATTGGACGAGAACACGTTCCAGAAAATTTTTACACATCGATAAAATCTTTCAATCAGAACTACTTTCTTGATGACACTACTAGGATATCGTATAAACAATGAAAGCAGTTATTTCTGGGTCTGTTCTGTCTAAATAATGAATACAAGAAACTTTAAATTTAATTAGAGCTTAAACAAAACTGGCAACATACTAGACTGCCTAACTGATGGACGCCGTGAAAATGTTTATGTCACTGTCCGATCACGAGTGTGAATTTTAAAAATCGCTGTCTCAACGTTCATACGTAGAAAATAAGCTCAGTCTGTATCATTTTGACAGGGAAAAGAAACGTACCTCTTGTCCTATTAGCATCAAATTCATATTTACTTTCTATATTGTTCCTCAATATTTGAATAAACAAGTGCAAATTGAAGGCGTCGTCGGTCTGCAACTTTCACTATGAGAGTTGTTCTTTATGTCAACATGGCCATGGTCAAAGACGAACTATTCTGAAGCAAACTCGTAATTACGATATTTGTTGACTTAAACAACATTCGATTAGTTGTTATAAGTTTATCTATCGATTGTTTTTACAATTTAAGTTGAACTCTATCGAAATTCATCTCGATTACGTTCCTTTACGGTAAAATGTATTCCTACGCCGTCCAGAAATAACGAATTGTATGGAGGCCTCAAAGAGAAATAATTTAAATATTTTTAAATTCGATATTGGAATTATAAGAATTAAACGTTCTTTTTGAAAAATTTATCGATGTGTAAACTCTTGACATTTTACTCACAAACTTAACATAAAAGTGCTTCGCACTTTTATTTAGTTTGTGAGTAAAATGTCAAGAGTTTACACATCGGTAAATTTTTCAAAAGAACATTTAATCCTATAACAGTCATTTCTGTTAAGTTAAATAATATTTGCATTCATTAGGCTTGCATGCAATCTTGTGCATATTTTTGTCTGTATACACCAAATTGAACACCCTTGAATAATCATATATGTAAATTAATATATGTTTCTAGCGCTTAGAATAAATTCGTTTTAAAAAAGAACAATATTATTAAGAAGATTATCTGTCCTCTAAATGTTATAAATCTGAGCAAATCTAACTCCTCATGTGTTCCTGGTATATTCATTATCGTGGTATTTGTAACTTTTACGAATAATCGCACAATGCGAGATCGAAATGACGTCATATTTGTTATTGTAGCCAGGAGGACCAGGCTGCTCTATACATATAAGTTAAAGTGTTAGTATATGGGGATTGAGGTGGGAGAAGTTATTCAGATTTAAAGGTTTTCTAAACATTAATAAGATTGTTAATCAGAATATTCTTTCCTTCTATAAATTACGAGATACACAATATATCTACTTCCATGAACTGAATCTGTAAAAATATATATGTTTTTCATATTTAAAGTTGCTTATCATTTACTAACGAAAAATCGACAGGTCCCTTTTCTTTGAACATCGAATTTTACTTATCGCATAAAAACGTACTGTATACAATTCGTGTTTAAATTCTTAAAGTGAAATACCTTTTTGAAAATATGTGATGCATGTGTCTGTTTTCATTTATATTTTAAGCAACCAACATTTACTTGAGGAAATGATGACGTTTACAAGTGTATCGTTTTTGTTCGATTTTCATCCGACTATAAGTTTTAAAAATATTCTCTCCATCATCTAGACGCATGCCTTTTTCACCAAAATCCAAGCGGTTTGATGATCTTCATTGTTTGCTTTATTTTCCGGACGACAATTGATGGTTATATCAATGTTTTCTTGTTAATATAGGGGAACCCTATGTATGTTTTTTTTAAAATATGGACCTTTTTACCACCGCCCAAATAAATATAGCAATTCAGATATACATCACACGTAATACACGTCAATTCGTCGGTTTTTTTGTACTAGAATAACAAACTTCTAACTAAAAGCCGACGACCCTATGGTGTCCCGATAGAGCCATTGCAAAAGTGTATTAGCAACGCGCAAACGCATTAATGACAACGCGCTAACGCGTTTATGATACCGAGTTGTGTATTATCGCAAAGTCGTGTTGTGAACAACGCGCTAGCGCGTTGTCATTAACACGCTTGCCTGTTGTATTCTAACAACACGCAAGCGCATTAATGACAACGCGCTAGTGCGTTAATGACAATACTCTACAGTTGTATTCTTGTATTGTTGCATTCTTGTATTGATGCATTCTTGTATTGTTGCATTCTTGTATTGTTGTATTCTTGTATAAATGAGAATACGCTATTATTGTATTCTAATAACACGCTAGCGCGTTAATGTCAACACGATAGCATGTTGTTCACAATACGACTTCGCGCTAACACACAACTCGGCGTCATTTACACGCTAACGTGTTGTTATTACATGTAACGCCCTAGCGCGTTGGCATTAACGTACTAGCGCGTTTTCATTAATGCGCTTGTACGTTGTCATTAGTGCGCTAGCGTGTTGTCATTAACGCGCTGGCGCGTTGACATGAACGCACATCTAACAACGCGCTTGCGCTTTGTCATTTACGCGCTTGTTTAATGTCATTAATGCGCTTGCGCGTTGACATTAATGCGCTTACACCTTGTTTCTTTCGCGCTAATACACTTTTGCAATGGCCCTTTCGGGACACCATGCGACTCTGCATATAATAGTCTGTTACCAATCCATTCAGCTACCGGTCATCTTACAAAGGTTTGGAATTTCCTGATTTTGTTTCTATGGTGATCTATTTTTGTCATTTTTTAATACGATTTCAAAAAAAAAAATTGATAAAAAAAATTGTGTGCCATTGATAGTGAAACATCTAATTTCTTTTAAAGTACCTGTCTAGGATATTTTAAAGCATGAATCGTTCAAATAAAGCTTTAAAATATTTCTAGACCACTCTTTTAAAAATGAAAAATATCTACGTTGTTTTTTAGCATTACAGCTGAGGGATACCGAGATAGATGTGGTCTAAATAAACTAAAACTTAATTCTTTTATCAATAAATTTAATCATTTTGTTTATAAACTTGTTTTTTGACACAATTGACACATTAACAAGGTGTTTGCCCCAATACATATCCATATTTTAATTTTTTTTTTATAATTACCACTAAAACATATGACATCCGCAAAAATTGTAAGCGCAGCTATGCAAGTATACAATGATCTTGTAAAAAAAAAAACCACTTAAACAAAGTTATGTGACTTACAATATATGAAAATAAGGAAAATAATTTCTTTAAAATATGATAAATAGCAAACGAATCAATTATTCAGTCTTGAACACATAATATCCGATATGGGTTTCCGATAGTCTTACGATAATCCAAATGCCACGAAATCTTATGATCCGGGGTATATTGGATACTGCTGTTGACCGTGTTTCCATTCGATATAACTGATATCTCTGCATGTTTAGATCTATGTTTGTAGTCTCTGTACATTTTTAACTGAATTTCCCCTTTATAAAATTTGAAGAATATTGTAAGAGGCAAAATTAGTTTTGTAAGTACATTCCAAAATATCTCATTGTAACTTTTTTCAATAATGAATGATAGATCAGGAAACCTTGCCTCACCAAGACTATCCCCACCCCAAAGGCCAATATTTAAGATACCAACCAAGTAGTTTAGAAAGCAAATAAGTTCATATTTTGTATTATTGTAAAGTTCTTCGTTCTCATGAGTTCCTAAGATAAACCATGTTTGGACCCAGGCTAGAAGGATGCCTACAATATTGTCACACCATGAAGGTTTATGAAATCTAAATTGTTTGAATTGGAATTGTCACTTGTCTCTTTATGAAGCGCAAAACAGTGAAACATATGATAAACGATATTTCCAAAACAACTAAAATTTTGAAACATTTCCAATACCAAATTTGAAAGAAAACTGTTCTCTAGCAAGGCATAGACAAGCACCTGTTTTGAAAAGCATTAAAATTTTCATCATTGATTGAAAAGGCACATACACCTTGAAAATTGTAGGATATTCATCCGATGATTTTTTTCTTGGTGTGAATTATAGAGAAAATAAAAGCTGAACCCCCCAATCCAATAATGATAGCAGCAAAAAGAAGGGCTAATGTAACAAAAAGTGTTTTTAATTTGTTTATACATGCATTATTTAATGTATGTCTACTCGTAACGTTGAGATGTTCTGTTTTTCCTTTCTCATTCGAATCGTTACCCATCAAAAGCAATTCTATGATTATCAAAGCGAATTCAACTGATGCGGGGGAAAGAAAATATCACCATAATGAACGACTTCTAAAATGTCTCCGTCATGTGTACAGTTTACAGACGCTGTATGGTTAGTTTTGTTCGACAAAATAGGAAGAAAGTCGATGTCATTTGATACAAAAAAACCCTGTGTGTCTGATAGAATGGTATCTAGCCATCTGTTTATAGAGGCTACTAAAATTCCAACACTCAGAAAACTATTAATTTTAGGAGGTCTGTTCATTAAAAATATTATTAATTTGATTGAGAAACATATTGACAAGACATTAAAAGCAATACCAAAATCACAAGGAGCAACCAGAGCCCAGAGAGTGGTATATTGTGTAAATTATGCAACGCAATATGTCTCCTATACCAAATATCATGAGCCTTTTTCTGGCAAGCTTAAATGCTGGAAGTTGGGTAAGAATGGATTCTTAGTTTTATTTTCATGTCTTTTACAATGTGTTATGAATTGGTTATCCATGCAACGATAATGCAAAATTATCCCGAAAGAGCATAATGAAATCAGTGTACCAAAACCATTTCTTTTGATTCATCTCCTTTGTATATCATTTGTGTCCAATTTACAGCCAGAATTGAAACACAAATGGCAACGGCCATATACCGAAAGCAATGGAGCATATGTTACCTGTAAAAAAAAGAATTTGTTAATACATATGGTGAAAGGACTTGCCTACTTATAAATGCATGTAGATAAATAGAACAATGCTCATATCTTTTTAAGAACCTTATAAAACTTTTATAATACCAAAAAAAAAAGTTGTTCTGTTTTACCGAGAAAGAATGACTACACTTAAGGATGTTATTTGGAACCTTTTAGGCTACCCATTTGAAGCTTCTGATTATAATGTATCGCTAAACTAATAAATGATTTTTGTGCATGTATATGCTTTTGATATATGTCTCAATTTTACAGTCATATATATTTCTATAATTACATACAAAGCTATTTAAAAAAACATGTATAAGCCATAAATCCCGGAAAAATTTAAAATTAACCCCTTTCGATTTTAAGGTCGCAGCAAAAGGGGGGGAGACATTTTAAGAAAGGTCCACGTAAGAATCAAGCAGGAGGTGATACATAAGGTTCTCAGAAATTAATGATTTTTCACTCACAGATTTTTCTCGGGGTATAAACCATGTATGCGGAAGGAAAAAAAATTTTTGGGCATTGTTACTACGGAAACCTGGACAAAAAATTTTATTAGCAACAGGCCAATTTTTCTTTATAGATTGATGAAATTTAACCCCTTTTGAAGGCTTTGTACAACACTTTTAAAAAGCATATCTTTTCTTCCTAAGTGTCACAAGAAAAATAAACCCCTTAAGTGCTCTGACAATGTAATTATAAGAAATTACATTCTCTAATGTATTTTAACTACAGGTACAGCTAAAGATACACGTTTCTCGTTTTTTTCTTTTATCACCTTTTATATATAGGCTGCCTGATTCTGACGTGGACCTGTACTTTTAAAAATCACATGGAAATGGATCATAAGCACTTCACTTCTCTCTTGAATTTTATTATTTTGGGAATCATTCTTTTGGACCTTTGTTTATTTCTTTATCTGGAGTTTGGTCTTAAACTCTTTACATTTTGAAACCAATATTTCTAAAACTATAGATCACGGAAAAATTGTAAATTGGATTTATTTAATTAACTTTTTTAACCAATAAAACTGTCCATTGGCTTACACACAACATTAAGAGAAAATCAGAAAAGTTCATAAAAGATAATTGTGATAAATATATATATGAATTTTGTATGCTTAAGTTTGTAGTATCTGTTTTAAAAATTATTAGTACTAGATAAAAATGACACCGAAATACATTTTTATTTCTGAACATAAAGGACTGCCTTCGCATAAATGAAAAATGCTTTGCAACCTGTCTATAGGATAATTTGAAATAAGTACACACAGCAAATCAATATATGACCATGTCATTTGATTATTACTAGAGTTTTCAAAAAAAGTTTTGATCGGTATTCAGAGTACAAAGGACACTGCATTAAAAAAGGAATTTCGGCTTCTACATTATCAAACACTACACAATTTTCTCTACCAAACGTGTTTTAAAACTAGCATAAGTCCGCAATTTGGGAATGCTTAAAATCCACTGTTCATGTATTTGCTGTCAAGGAGCGAATCAACTGAAATCTTAAGGTATGTTAATCGTGAAATTTGTTAAGTCAAGGATTTTTTGTGAAGTATATTTTGGATAAGTACTTATATAGCGTGACTCAAAATCGCACAGAAAATAGGGGGTCCAATTAAGTACAATTAAGTTGACCTTTTTGCACTTAAACTTTAACTCTTTGGTAAATTACTTAAACTTTATGAGGCTTTATTATATTTTATCAAGTTTATCCATGGCAATTAATATATTTTTATTTACGTAAAATAGTTTGAATAATATTTATCATTAAACAAATCTTGCAAATTTATACGCGTAAATTATTGTGACCTTTTTGCCAAGAAGATTGCACAGGGCATACTGGTTATTAGGTGAGTACAGTTTGATCATCCAGGAAATATACTCACCATCAATAGAAACGCAACACCCTAATCAGATATTTGGGGTATTAAAGACTAAATAGGCAATAAAACTTTTTATTCTGAAATCAAGCTTTTTACGACTTAAGTGCTGATCAGTCACAAGTATCGAGTACTTTAAAATAATGAAAGAAAAAGTTGGTGTCAGTGATGTTAATTTAGAAATATTGGTCAAAACATGTGATTTTCAGGCGAAAAATGGCATAAATTTTATCTAGACTTATTTGACATATCTTCATGTTTTGGCAATGTTTGTTGAAGGAAAGTGTAAATCTTCTTCTAAAAATATAAATTAAGACCTATATTAAACATTCTTAGCAAAATCATATTAACTGAAAATATTCTCCGAGTAAAAGTATGTGAGGCAAAAGTTCCAAGATATTAAATTTATAATAAATGTGCAGATTTGCAGAAGTATCTGCTAAATATCCTTCCACCAGAAGAAATAGTCCCTCTTAATTCTTGCTTCTTTGTAGCTTTTTGAGCAGTTTTTTGTTCAATGTTAAAACATATACATTGTTGAATTTAAATATGTTATGAAAATTGAATTTAGGTAAATAGTTTTGAAGCAAAAGTATCTGCGTGAACTTTTCTAAATACTGACGAGTGACATAAATTAAAATAATTATATGTTCGTACCTACAGTGTATTAAAAAATGACATTTTCTCTTTATCTTAATAATCTTAAATAATAATTTTGGACTTATTAGTAACGTAAAAATAAAATAAAAAGTTCAGTTAACCAGTTCAGATTTTATTGATGTGCCAAAAACAGTGTCTTATAGTTGGGGAAAAAAACTTTTATTTCAAGTACTTTGATTTTTGTTAAAGTAAATTGTATTGTGTTGTTGCTACAAACCATAATTTCATAAATTCTTTTGTAATTGCATTGATTAGAATAGCCCCATCAAGACCTTTAAATTTCAACTGAAATGCAAAATTCTTAAAATTCTTCATATCTTTATATAAGAGTTATGAAATTAGGAACTTTGGCTCTAGTATATTAAGACAAGAGGTATTGTGAGCAATGAGATCACTCTAATGATACCCCCGCCTCCCATATGGTTATAACTGATGACAAAATCCATGTTTTGCTGTGGCCGGGAAATCAAAAATATGCGTCGGAGCAAAACGTCCTAACAAATTACGAAAAGTTACAATAACCACCCCAAGAACTAGAACCAAATGTACTTATCTTGACTTTAATAATACAACCAAGCCAAAATATTACCTATATACAGTGATATATGTACAGCATGTAATCAGCAAAATAACACTTTTTACCTTTTAAATACTGTAACGTGCAACGCGGCCGAGCATGTTGTGTGTGGTGATATGTCTTGTATCACCGAGGCGTTACACTCAGGTTCGTTAACCTGTTAACTCAGGTTTTTGTTGACCAAATAAAATATATACACAATTATATACAAATACAATACGATAATACAATGGGTTTCTCTTAATTGGATAACCACTTACTGTGGTCAACGGGTATTTAATGAATGTTTGAATTTTATTTTGCGCAAAACATCGGATCCAACTCTCATAGCTTAAGTGTAGTCATCTTTTCAAAGGTACCTCTTCCGTAACCCAGGTCTCACCTATAGCTATTGCCCCCTTCCCCTGTTTAGTAAAGGGGGCTGCTACCAGTAGAAAAAAGTATAAGTATTTACAGTGCCACATATTTAGTAGACCGAGCAGTTGTCTTAGAAAAATATTTTAAACGCCCTTAAAATAGCAGTGTGTCGAACGTTAATTAAAAAAAATTGCTGATCCTAAAGTATACACATGAAGGTGCGAGCTGTATTTTTAGTCCATATGTTGCATAGTTGATAATCGGTTCTCTGAAACTGCTTAAGCAAAAATTGAACATGTTCTTGTTCGGAGTTTGTATGAGAAAATTGAAACAAGATGGCGGTTGTATCTTCGAGATAGAATTTAAAAAAGTAATTTCTATAGCATGCAAAAAAATAACGCAAAACAGATTATTAAAATGAGTACTCTCTGCAGTTTTTTGAGTGCAATACCAAGTATAACCATGAATAACAGTTTCTGGCTTTAAAAAAATTATGGAAAAGTAGGAGGATGGATTAAATGCATCTGGTGGATTTTAAACTCTGTGTTTCTTTAATTTAAAACATTATCTGTGATAGATACGTGAATATGCTTTATTAACGACTTTATATTTAAATGATTAAACAATAATATCACCACTTTTGATAACATTTTGAGCAAAGTAATGTTTTTCCTCTTTTTAATGATAGATTTTAGTATGAGTGATGAACCATCATAACCATTCATTATACAATGTTCAATAATACTACCGTATAACAATGCCATTAGAACTTAACATATATACACCGAACCAAAGTTCCAAGTGTTCACCTAATTTTTTTTTACGTTTTAAGGTACAAATGCATACAATAAATAATTTCTGTAATTCATGGTTAATGATACAATTTCAGTTCGATGTTGCGTAAATTCCATGTAAGTATCTCGTTAGACTTTTAAGCCAAGTGACAAGGAAATGTTGTACCCTCAAAATAAAAATTGAAACATAAAATAATCTCTGTGCAGTAAGACCACCAATCACTCTAATTACTGCAAGACATTCTTTACTGTTGGATACTATGTACCCCGTATAGGCGATTGAACCATCTGCTGTCACATCTATTGCACAGATCTTTCTAAAGAGTTAAAATTTTGTGTAGGGGGGGTGTTGACATTCCTTATAAAAATCCCAAATGTGTTTAATGGAATTTAGATCCGGGGATTTGACAGTGCATTATCACAAAGAGGCCTTTTGGTCAATATCACTGGGCGTTTAGCATGTAAGTGCACCGCTTTAACCCCATTCCCCGCATTCACGCATTTTAACGCATATACCATTTCCTATTTCTAACGCAAAATCACGCATATACCTTTTCCCCGCAATCACACATTTTCACGCACTTTAAAAAGTTTATTTAATCTTTAATTTAATATCAATTTCCTTCTATTTTATACTTGCACAGATTTCATGAAATAAGAAAAGTTAATTTTGTATTTAAATATACAGTCATAATTTTATTTTCATTAAACTTTAGAGAAACGTGTACCACGCTGTAAGGTGCTTGCGGGGAAATGGTAAATTTCTATTTCTATGACGTGAACATTAAGTGTATGTTGCATAACAGTTCAATAAGTTGTAAAGTGTTAAGGATGATTAAGACTGCTTTATGATTATATTATACTGCCAGGAGCACCGATCTCTTATCATTTTCATATGAATGAAATTGTTTTCATATTTTTAAGATTGTTTCAGGACAAACTAACACTGTTTAACCTGGTGTGACGCGAAACCTTGCCCTAAGACGAAGATCAAGGTCACTTCTGGTTTGGTTTATTTTTGTCCAAAACTTTCAAATTTTGACAAATTGGCGAAAAAATGACGCACTGCCTAATGATTCTGGTTGTTAATTCTTTAAAGTAATATCAAGGACAATTAAACACCCAAATAAAAGTAAGTAAAACCTGGTGAAAGGATGATCCAGCTATCAAGATTTCAACGACTCTTCCTTCTTCGTCAATGGTCATTTTGCCAATGTTTTGTGTTTTTTAGTGAAACCAGTTTTTAAAATTTAATAATGATCACAAATAGATGCTTATTACTCAAAACACATTCTGCAAAGTACATATTAATTTTTCTAAGTTTCGTCACGGAACACTAGTTTTCATCGATGATATTTGCTTTTTTTTATCAACAATTGTTGAGAAAACTCATTTGTTGTAATAATTGAAAAATATGCCATTAATTTAGAGTAGTTTTCAAATGAATACATTTATAAGAGTGAACACATATTTTCTAACGTAATCTAATTGCAATATTCCCTTCATCTTCCACCTCTCATGTGCATGTTTTTCCCTTTTCTCACAATCGGATTTCTACATCTCTTCAAGGATTTCTTGCTTTATTCTTTAGTTCATTTTACATTTGCACGTCAATTTGAAGAATATAAATATAAATATATATGTATATATATATATATATATATATATATATATATATATATATATATATATATATATATATATATATATATATATATATATATAATCCTAAACCAAACGGAAAACTGTCAAACAACTCAACAAAAAGCGAAGTCAGTTTTGTTGACGTTGTCCGTCAAAATTTCCATAAAAACCAACAACAGGCCATCAAAAACAAGACAACAAAGACATATATTACAACATCAAAGACAAAAAGGTATGTAGGAAAAGAAAACAACAAACACCATTATCATAATTTTGATAAAAGAATAAGTAACCGCACGCAAGAAAAAGGAGTGAATTTAATCATTTCAACTACGGATACGTAAATGGTTATGGAATGCCAAATACCTTCCAAGGAAATACCTACAAGGAAAATGCAATTACTTACATTGAAAAAGAGTTAACAAGTATTTTTTAAGCGCCGTCAAACCGAACAGCGCACAAAGATTCCACCATCATCAACAAATGAAAAACGTATGGAACCGAAAGTAATCAATTTGTCCAGTAAACAATTAAATGAATGGAAAAATAAAACTTTTGACAGAGGGATTGAAATATACACCTGCTCCTAATGGTAATATGCAAGAGTTATGTTTATTCGTTATAAACAATTTAATTGCCATGGAATTTTTAAAAGTATATTAACATTTGTTCCTCAAGATATGTGTGTAATTAATTCTACTTTCAAAAAATGTCTGTAAAAAATTCTACTTACAACAGTCATTTGACGGTTTCTTTGTGTGAAATTGAATATCATTCCCTGATCCTATAAAAGTAAAGCGACGATTATTTTGTAATATTTGATAAAAATTAGTTTAAATATCTAGATCAAGGGTTATTTGTTATCAAAATATCACATAGATAATTGTTTACCGATCTTTTGAAGTACTGCAACAGCAATACAGATATTATGACACACCCTTATTATATAAATATTGCATGTAGCATTGAAAAAAAATTATTCAAGAAAACCATTGTTAACCGAGGCGCAGCAAATGCATATAGCAGTGAACCGTGCGCGCAAAAATTCTGCACAGTGGTTATTTTTTGGAATATCATCCGTCGTCATGCAATATTGACTGTTGCTACGCTGGAGGGCGTGGCTTCATTATTCAGCGGGTAATAATGTTTTTTAACAAACGTTTCTCGACCAATCAGATACAACTAATTTACAGAAAAGTATAATTTCAATCAATATGAGGTTTCAAATAAATTACAAGGTATATACATGTAATCGTTTAAGGGATTATGGAAAGCTGTGCAGACCGAAAACCCTTGGCTAGAGGAAATGAGACATTGCAAAATGGAAGGTAATATTTGTTAAGTCGACATTCTGTGTCTCAATAGTTGCCGATACAGCAAATAAATTAAAGCATTAAGTCAGAATTATTGGTTTATTGAAATTTTTTTGACTTGTATGTGAAAAAAAAAAAACAATCACAGATAAATATACAGTAGACTTAAACTTCAAAAAAATTATGCACTTTATTATATCCTTTATTTATTGTCCCTATATAATCTTTACAAGTGTAAACAGTTCATAACACCCCATGTTCACCAGATTTAAGGCTGCATTTACCGCAGGATTAGTGCGCGTGCAGCTGTACTGTAAATGTCACGATAACTTTATAAACAACGTTGTAAACAATTGTTGCAACGGCCAAATGCAGCTATAATGTTATGTAATTGAGCAGGTAAAAAAAAATATTAGACAAACCAATCGCAGGCTTTTTTCAATCATTTAGACGTTTTTCACATAACGAAGAGGAAAACACGGAGATTTTTCAGTTAATCTGGGGATATCTGGCAAAATTTTCAACGGCGGAAAGTGCTCATGATTGATGGACTGTATATTGTTTAACATCCATCTCCAGAATTTTTCGCTCATATGGAGACATCACCGTATGCCGGTGAAGGGCTTCAAATTTTGACCTTTACTCGTTACTCAGGGTCATTGGCACTCAGGGTCATTGAGCAGTGAGGGTTCTTTATTGTCCCAGCGCGATCCGTGACACGGGACCGACGTTTATAAGGTCCTATCCGAAAGACAAGTGACTTTCACTTCAAGTGCCTAGCGCTTGGCGAAGGAACGGTAACTACCTTTTTTTACGTCTAAGGTATGACGCGGCATCGCGAACGAGAATCGAACACGGGCCTCCCGATCACGAAGCGAACGCTCTACCACTACTGCGACCGGTAGTTCGTAAATGAAAATAATGCCGTCGTGCAGGCTTTTTATTTAAATTCGGACTTTATGATAAAACAATGATGGACCCTTTTTGTGTTAAATATGATTTGTTATTCACAAGAAAAATATCAATATTGATATTTTTTTTGTTGAATTCAAACCACATTTAACACAAAAAAGTCCACAATTGTATAATATTGAAACCATGTTCAGTCTTCGCGATCTGGGGCTTAATTAGTGCTTTTCTGTATTGCTTTTAACAAAGAAGATGTGTTCAGCTTTTACCTTTGGTCGAATTTGTCTGTAAATCAGCTGGGTCAGCATTGTTTATGGCTTCAATTTCTACTATATTATGACTGTCTGTATTCCTCAAAAATTGCTGCATATCTAAATGGTTTTGTAAGAACACAATGAGAGTAAGTTGAAAGAAATAGTCATGCAAATGGACATAATCTTATATTTTAAAAACAAATCTTAGATTCATTGTTAAGAGAAACTTTATATATGAGTCACAATTTACAAAATTTAATGTTCTGCATTGTGATGAGATATAAGTACACCTGTTCATTGTGAATTTAGATGAAAAGATGAATTAACTCAATTTACTCTCACTAATTGTTATTCCTTGTTTCATTCATTGATTTTTTGAATCCACAACTTTTTCCCACCTTTGTTTAACATTAAGTATACAAAAGTGTACTCTTTAGACCATATCTAGGCTGTTTAAGCATCTTAATCTGATTTTTGCCTCTATATGAGTTAAGACTAAGTAGACGTTTTTCAGCGAGATTTTTATACCTTTTTTTTTTCTTTATACCCTTTTTAATTTTCTACTACAAAAATTATTAATGTTGCCTTCCTTGAATAATATTATTTTTTTTTTTATTTCGAAAGGCCTCCATTCAGTTCTGTTCAGACTAAATAATCTGACTTTCATTTTAACAAACATGTAACAAAACTGGGTTTTGTGTTTACATAATATTTTTTTTCAATTTTCTTTTTTAAATTGGAAAAAGTTATCAACAAGAAAACCATGCATTTCTATTACATTTAATCTCTACTTTGAAATTTTTGGACTCATGATTTGACAAAAAAAAAATTAAAGGATTACAAAAAGGGTTTAAAAAATGTTTACTTACTCCAATATGTAGACATGAATGCTCTTTTAGATAGCTCGGGAAACTTTTCACTAAAATAAACTTTATTGCTATCAAAACGAACGTTATTGGAAAGAAAATTAACGACATTGTAGTTGTTCTGACGAAGTTATTTATCTATCTGCTTCAGTAGGCTAAAGAGCTTGGACTTTGTATGTCCATTTATGACTCAAAGAAAACCCTTGCTAAGTTACGGAAAGCCAACCTTAGATATATAAATATAGTGGACAGATTTAAGGAACTGACCTGCCTAACTAATGACAGAATATTTCTAGTGATGCGGTAGAGTCGCTTCCATATCTTCCAAGTTAAGCTATTTTTAGGTTGAATAAAACGTGGATGGTGGACATTTGAAAACCAGATATTTTTTATATAAATCTTTACTTTGCAGTTTTAAGAATTTCGTTTACTTTCTTGCTTACTTGTTATCGGGATACTTTTTGTACTTTAAAAAGTAAATCAAATCTTTTTTTATATATAAAATGATCTCAAATATATATTATTGTATTAGTTAACACATTTTTCAGACATCTTTAAAAAATTGTGTTTCTTTGCATGTTACAGATAAGTGTACTATATCAAAGAAGAAATACAGCCAATAATAAATTATTTTTTAAAAAGATAATTATATGTATTGAATAATTAAAAATGCCGATATTATTTTAAGATAATTCTTTACCCTAAGATCTTCAAGTGTATGTGAGGGTGTGTGAGGGATGAGGGTGTGTGGTTGCAGTTTTAACTTTCCGTTTGTTTAATATGTACATGTAATCAGAATTTTGTTTTGTGTTATTCATCAAATATTTCTAAACTGATTTATATTCCCAGTACATGAAAATAGAACAGGAAAGGAAAAACTATTGGAACACTTTTAACACATCCCAGCCAATTGCTGAAGAAATTTTTTTTTCTGATTCAAAATAATGCATCTTCTTACTGTCTGCCCGTCAGTATGTTTAAATTTCAAATAATAATAATAACTAGATACGATCTCGTTGCGTGCAACGAGTAGGTCTTCCGTTGAATTTCTCGATAAGATGAGATGTGATTTTGACTGAGATATTCGTTAAAAGAGAATAACTTTAAGTTTTCCTTCATTAAATTTAAAATTTATGATTTGTTATCACGGTATCTTGAGTACCTTTTGTTCGATATGGTTTATAAAAATACACCCCCTTTTCTAAATGTAAAGAATCAAATATATGTCATTTTGTCCCCTTGCGACGCCTTATTACGTAACATTAAAAAATTCTATAAATATATTTGCAAATCGTTAAGATGAATATTATTGCCTCTGTAATGTATCCCAAAATATTGATCGTCAAAGAGTTAAAGATGAAAGACTTTGGCCCCTCTGAGCCCCAAGTTTGAGAAGTCAGACCTTTTTTTGGCATAAAATTTAAAGTCTTGTGATTTCAAAGAGTTTTTGTTCAACGCTTAATTATTCAGAGATTTCTATTTGTTGTGGAGATATGCTGAATGGAAATATTTAGGGCCCACCCCTACAACTCCTTAATGAGACCATTTTACAAAAATTCAAAGTATGCATATTGTTTGGAATATAACTCTGGCTATCTTTTGTTCAATATTGCTTATCAAAAATTTCCCAGTTTTCGAGATATGAAGCGTCAAAGATTTAGCATTCTGGCCCCTTGAGATCCCCAATTACGTAACATATGATCAAAATTCTATAATATATTGTTGCAAATTGTTAAGATGAATATTTTTGCTTCTGTAATGTATCACAAAACATTGATCATTAAAGGTACTTGGACACAGATTTGGAAGTTAATATTTTCTATATAATATTACGACTTATATATTTTAATAGCATTACACACAAAAATTAATTAAAAATCTAATTTCATTTAAAAGTTATTAAAACTTTAAATTTTTTGGCGGGTTTGATTGACACATCCTTGCACTTTCACAAATTTTAAGTTTACTCTTAATACTTAGGGAAAGTGGTAATCTTGTTGTGTATAAATGAAAAATATTAATACTATAATCCAGAAAAATCAGAGTAGACATGTTCGAAAGCAAAACAAACACACAATATATTCTCAGTTTGTGCAGTTGTGGTGAGCAGACTTTGACGATTGAATGCACACGGTGAATCATAAACAATCAACAATTACAGAGTTCCTGTCCTGTTTACAAAAAATTGTGTACATAACACGGGCGTTATCGATTTCCACACAAGATTTAGTTCGAATGACAATACTTGTAAAGGAATTTTGCTTTGTAACATTTCTACTATGAAAAAAAAATATTTTTCTGGATTAAAGTTTTAATATTTCTCATTAATACACAGAAGAAAATTGCCACTTTACCGAAGGATTAAGAATAAAGATAAAAGTAGTATAAGCAGCCTAGATGGCCGGGTCAACTGAGTGCACTTTTGGGGCTGAGGGGGATAGCCGGGTCAACTGAGTGCAGCCCCTGGGGGATAGCCGGGTCAAGCGAGTGCAGCCTCTGTGGGGGATAGGTGGGTCAAGAGAGTACAGCCCCTGTGGGGGATAGGTGGTTCAAGAGAGTGCAGATGTGTGCAAAAAATATGCTGACTACACAGGTAATACTTGGCAGCGATTCAAGTTTGTTTAGGGTCGTGTGCAAAAAATATGCTTACCTATGCATTGTGACGTCATCCACTGATAATACAGGTTTTTTCCTCTTTCGGGGTTTACAGTCAGATCCAGCTCCCTGCCGGGGGGGCATGGATTCTACTAGAGAAAAACGTTACATGCTCAGCG
>NW_026924782.1:0-24709 GCF_032062105.1 Saccostrea cuccullata
TAGCTATGATAACTTCTCATTTTGAGGACCGGAAATCACGCGACCGGAAGTGAATTTTACAAAGATATTTGACGTTACTGTAGACATTTGCAGTCTGAATAACATATCCAAAAATCATTACAAATACTTTATCTATAAAAAATATTTATGGGAAAGAAAAATACTGAAAATATGCAGTTTTTATTTATTTATAACCGGGAAGTTGTCGTTTTTTGTTTCCGGTGGGACTGGTGTTTTTTTCGAAACTACAAACAAGAATGCTATAATGTGATGCAAAAAAAATTTCATAAAAGAAAAGTTGAAATTTTCGATTTCTTTGATCACTTCCTGTGACGACCGGAAGTGACGGCGGACAATCTTAACCCAAATGGGCTCGCCTACTTATCAAGATCTATTACTCATGTAAGTTTGGTGTCTTCATCTCTTACGTTTCTGAGAGATATGACTATGACAAAATATTTCTGGAAAAACAAGAAATCGGACAAATCTGACAAACGGAAGTGATTTTTGAAAAAATGAAAAAAATACCTGAGCGTATTTTTATTTTCTATCATCCATGAAAATTTCAAGAAAATCCGCCCAGCCATCTCTGAGAAATCCGATTTACAAGAAAGGGGAAAAACATTATAATAATAAAAAGAAACAGTACAATCACTATAAGGTCTTCCGTCTGAAACGGAAGACCTTAAAGGAAGAAAACAGTAGAATCACTATAAGGTCTTCCGTCTGAAACGGAAGACCTTAAAGAAAAAACAGTAGAATCACTATGAAACGGAAGACCTTAAAAATATGCCAGTTCTCTTCAATTTGAAAAATGTTTTATTATACAATCAAATACATTGACCAAAATGAAATTTTTCAAAGTATAAATAAGCAATTGAAATTGTTATGATTTATTCCCCAAAAAATATTATTAAAAACTTATCTTTACTCCTTTACGAAACATTTCAAATATATATTTCAACACACTATAAGTGTAGTAGAGCTTACACTACACGTCTGTGAAAGAGCATATGCATTCATACAGAAGCAGTTGCGTCTATGGTGCTTCAAATCCCATGATGTCTACATGTTCAAGAGTGGGAGAGAGCGGTGGATATGCAAATATTTTAATTTAACTACCAATGCAACATTAAGGTAACTCACAAGGTCAGTGAAATTATATTATATTTGCTCTGCTCCTATTGCGTATTGTTATATGGATCTTGAAAAAATGTTCGTTTTCCATATGTTTTAATGAATGGAAACTAAATGGTAGAGGTCTGCTATTTAAGGATGCTCTGAACACTCTGCACACTAAACCCTTCTGATTCTAAAAAAGGGTGATTTTTTGGATCACTATATAGAAAAAAAACGCTGAAATGGCTCTAAACAACGTCACTGTTTTCCGATTTTGAAAGCAATGCACGACGCTGAAGAATGACACATGACTCGCTTATATGTTCGCAGACGTCTATGGATATTATACTAAAAATTGTTAACTGGACATCAAATGAAGCATACTTGCAATCTAAATATTGCTATTTTTACCAAAAAATTATCTGCGCCGATAATTAATATGCTCCGATAAATTATGTATTTATTCCACAATATGGCAATTTTAGAGATATTAGGCATCGAAAAAACTTTGAAATTAAGTTCCTAGACCAAGCTAGATGGCCATTTTTTTGAAAATTCACAATTTGGTGACTTTTTACAATAACTTTCATCTACTTGACTGAAGAAGAAATTTCTAGGGCAGAAATACAAAAATATGGAAAAATATGATAATTTTGCGCTTTTCAAACAAATTCCAAAAGGGTCCAATAGTAAAATTTGACAACTTTTGAGATGGCCCCTCAAGAAATCGGGGTGGTAAACATTCGATTTTATTAATCTTAAAACAATAAATATAACACTAAAAATTAATTAACGAAAAATTATTAAAATCCATAGGGTAGAAATAATTAGACTCGGCCTTAGACTTAATTTAAATAAACGTATACCGTAGTTTGAAATGTACCATAAAAAATCTAAACAATAAAAATTTCATTTTTTTTCCTTCAAAATATATTCTACAGTCTATAAGAACGGAGATGAGTAAAATTTTATTAAAGAACTAAGTCATATTCTCCTTTTCATAAAAGATAAGTTCTCTGACATTTCACATCGATGAATATTGACATGATGCAGTCTATAATCATGTTTCATAATGTTGTTTAAGAAGGTGAGTTTAGAAATATTTTTTCCCTTTTAGCATACTATACATTTGTAAGAAGCACAACAGAAACAACGTACTGTTTAAACCTCGAGCTGGGATGTAAGCCTCGATTCCTTTATGCTCAAAAAAAACTCGATGTTGTTGGTTGCTATTATAGGGAAGCACACCTAACAAAAACACCTTTCAAAACTGTTAAATTTCTGGGAAGATAAACATTCGTCTTCACACAGAATGTCAATCAATTCTTTTTTCTTATATCGTAATTTGTAATTTAAGACTCCAAATATATTAGACAACAAAAACTTGAAAGATTAAAGTAATCAGTTCGCACTTTTTTTATGACCAAGGAGTATGATTTCCTTGTTCACTTTGTCACTTTTTATTAACTGCCTGTGACCTAACGTGCATTGGTAACAATGCATGCCACCAATGCTATGGAAGAAACAAGTTAATCATTGAAGAGGATTTAGATATGTCTTTAGTAAAAGATATTCTAACTTTCTAAGTCTAAGTAAATTTAACATGTTATAATAAATGGGGACAGATATTGTGTGAAATGGAAGATGAACTTACAATCATTCTTGTATTATCTACTAACATAAAAATATCAAACAAGAAGAATTTACTGTGCAAAAATTTATTAAAATTCAAAAAATCTTAAGATCTATTAAAACTGTATGTCTTTGGAAGAAAATAACTAACAATATATGTAATTGTGTTCCTAAAATCATATAATAATAAAATACCCTTTAAGCTGATGAATAATCATAAACTTTAAAGGATATACATTTTTGTACTAACTATTTTAAGACAATGTAAAAAACAACACGGGAAATCACAGTATAAAAGTGATATTTTTGTGTGACGTCAGAGTAAACTTTTCCGTATAAATTAGGCCCCGCCCCTTTTTCAAGCCTTAACAATGCTGCGCAGATCTTAGGTCACATGAAGCTTTCTTTCACAAGAGATGAGATATATATATATATGTATTTCTGATATATCAATTTAAAACAAATGTTTTTTTATCTTCTGTATTTCTTTATATGAGAAATAAGCTTTAAATCTGAAATATAGTTATATAAGAAATAAGGTTATATTTTAAAGATATACAAATATTTGACCCGATCTCTTTCATCACAGAAAATTAAGATTTACTGTCATCATTCAGTTTTAAAAAGTTTTAACTTTCCGAAAACTTCACTCTCAAGTTCGCACCTCAACCCCCCCCCCCCCAAATGGCAGGTTAAAAAAATTAAATAAAAATAAAATCTCCATTTGAAGATATGATGCACTAATTTCAATAGGTAGAAAATGCATTTTAGCCTGAAACAATTTGTTTATCATTTTCAAATGAGCAATATTTTGTCCATAATAAACAATTTTACAAATTTCATTTTTTTGTTTTTTTTAACCGGTCATTCCAGGGCACCTGTTCCAACCTGTGATGTTTCGGAGGTCCGTGTTTGCTATGCTCCTATTTTGTTTTGTTTTCTGGATATTGAATATTGTTTGTTATCTCGGTATCCTTCTGATATGGCTGTTTTTCAAAGAGAAATGTACATGCCGACACTCGATATCGAAAAAAAAAACAACAACCTGGTATTACTTTATTTGAGAGGAAAATTTTTAACAAATCGTATCTCATTCATTGTGAGAAAAACTTTTTCTAGTACCTGATCTATCCTATTCTCTACATAAACTTTACACTTTCCATTATTATTATTTTTTTTTTTTGAAAAATTATTCACAAACTGACAAAATCAACATGTTTACTTGATAAAAAAAAAAAGAACAACAAACACTTATTAAAGTAAGAGTTATCTCTCCTATCAGGGGGTTATTGAACCTTAATACATGTACTTACAATATTTGTCTTCTGAGCCTGAATGTCCCATTCCTTCTGAGCAATCTTATAAAGTTCCTGTTAACGAATAAAGTTCCTGGTAATAAAATAGAAATCTTCTTTATGTAATAGAGTTCCTATTATTGTGGTAGAGTTCCTGTTAAAGTGATTGAGTTTCTGATAATGTGATAGTGTTCCTGTTCATGTAATAGAGTTTCTGTTAATGTAATAAAGTAACTGTTAAGGTAATAGAGTTCCAGTTTATGTAATAGAATTCCTGTTAATATAATACAGTTTCTGTTAATGTAATACAAGCCATATGAATGTAACAGACAAACAAACAAACAATTAACAAACACTTATTAATGTAGGAGTTATCTCTCCCATCAGATGGTCAGTGAACCTTAATATACAGTTTTTCTTTTCAGATTCAATGTCCCATTCCGTTTGAGCAATCTTATAGAGTTTCTGATAAAATAATAGAGTTCCTGCTAATAAAATAGAGTTCCTGTTAATGTGGTGGAATTTCTGTTAATGTGGTAGAGTTCCTGTTCACACCGAGGATCGTGAAATTCGGAACAAAGGTCTCCGCCCATGCAGAGTGTTTTTACAAGATATAGAATGTATATCATACTTCGATTTTTGACAATATAACAAACGTTCAAAGTGGGTATCCATGAACGCACTTTTACTGACCAAGTGTGTGTCCGCTTATATAAAATTATCATTTAATACGTGACAGATATTATATCTGAGGCTTTCTTACATAAGAGACATGGGCTTTATATGTATATGCATATCTGATGTCTCAGTTCAAAAGAAATAAGTTAAGAAATAAACAACGTTATTTAGTGAAGATAGTTTTATGAACAGCACTTGCTCTACTGGCATATTCCATATAGATCACAAACAATTTATAAAGTGTTAGCCTCTTTTAAAACACGGTTATCAGATACAAGCTGCGCCGTCGTCACATTCTCTTAATTTTTGTTTTGATGCAGATGTGACGTTATCGATCAACGTTATTGAAACCCTCTGACAAAAATCAATAATTTAACCTTATGATAAAAAAGAGAATGCTTTAATTATAACTATAACTCCAGAATGCTTTTTTATACGATTTTTTTTTAATTTTTTCTATTTGTTTTATGAATTGAAATCGTTCTTGAATTTTGCTTTTTATAAATGTTTTATAACCAAAGTGTGAAGAGTTATTGTTCTTTGTACAAATATGCAAAAATACGACAAGAAAAAATAAAAATATGCTAGTTCTCTTCAATTTTAAATATGTTTTATCATACAATTAAATACATTGACCAAAATGATTTTTTAGGGTATAAATAAGCAATTGAAATTGTTCTGATTTTTCCCCCAAAAAATATTATTAAAAACTTATCTTTACTCCTTTTACGAAACATTTCATATATATATACTTCTCAAAACACTATATAATTGTAGTAGAGCTTACACTACACGATTGTGAAAGAGCATATACATTCATACAAAAGCAGTTGCGTCTATAGTGCTACAAATGCAGTTGATGTCTACATGTTCAAAGTGGGAGAGAGCAGTGGATATGCAAATATTTTAATTTAACTACCGATGTAACATTAAGATAACTGCAAAGTCAGTGAAATTATATTATATTTGCTCTGCTCCTATTTCGTATTTTTATATGGATCTTGAAAAATGTTCGTTTTTTCCATATGTTTTAATGAATGGAAACTAAATGGTAGAGGTCTAGCATTAAGGATGCTCTGAACACTGCACACTAAACCCTTACTGGTCTAAAAGGGTGATTTTTACGACAACTATTAGAAAAAAACGCTGAAATGGCTTTAACGAGGTCAACATTTTCCGATTTTCTAAGCAATGCATGACGCTTAAGTATGACGTTTGTATATTCAAGACGTCCATGGATATTATACTAAAACTTTATGACAGAGCATCCAAGGTAACATACAAGCAATTATACAAAAGTTGCTATCTTTACCGTAAAAATTATGCGCCAATGATTCATCTGCACTGATGTGTATTCATACTGTAAAGTGACAAATTTAGAGGTATTGGACTTTGAAAAAATGAACTTCGTAATTAAGTCCTAGACCAAGCTAGATGGCCATTTTTTTCTAAATTTCACAATTTGGTGACTTTTACCTATGCTTTCAATCTTCTTGAATGAAAAAGAAATCTCTAGAGCGGAAATACAAAAAATATAGAAAATGTCATAATTTGGCGCTTCTCCAACATTTTCCCAAAGGGTTCAATTGTAAAATTTGACAGCATTTGAGATGAACCCCAAAGAAATCGGGACGATGAACATTTGATTTTTTTTAGTCTTAAAAAAATAAATAAAACAGTAAATAAAAATCAAAATCCCTAGGGCAGAAAAAATTAGACTCGGTCTCGTGAAAATTTGATATATATTTCGCATTTATGAAATGTACCATAAAAAATCTAAACAATAGAAATTTCATTTTTTTTCTGTACATACTTTTGCATTAAGAATGTGATTATAATTAACTTTTTACACCATGCTTAAGGAAATCTTCACAAACTGGAGAGAGATTACATTTAGAATATTATCCTTACTTTAATAGCATAGCATTTTTCACCTTATAAAAATGTATTTTAAACTTGTTTTGCTTACAACATCAAGAATACATATATTGTTAAAAACATTTTGTTTTTGTATAACAAACTTTCAAATTGTTTATCCATGAATGCACTTTTGAAGATCAAGTGTGTTTAAACTTGGATGTAATTATCATTTATAAAAAAAAAACCTCGCAGCACTGTTAAGGCCTACTATGAGAAATCAACGGAAAATAGACTTGCAAAAAAGGGGGATTTTTTAAAAACTGAATTTATTTTAATTAAGCCGTTTTATTATCACAGAACTTAAATACTTATGGAAATAACATAGTATGACCCACTCTGTACTGTATTAAGTTTGGTCCCATCGATGGACAGTCACGTGATGAATGCATAGTTCGTGTACCGAATGTAGGTCATTAACAAATTTCAATATCGCAAGGGCATACCCTAGTTGAAATAAAAAAAAATCAAGCTATTAATTGTTTCTGCATACTTTATAGTTTCTGAAAAGTATTGCTGCTTTGTATAGAATTTGCGTTTTAATAGTTAAATTTTCAAGTAAATAGTCCAATGTCGAATCATGTTTGACTTTTACCAAATATTTTGTGTACTTGTAAAATCACGCCCTCGATTTAAAGAAAGCAGCAACACTTTTCAAGTTAAGGAAAATAGCCTTTATCTATATTCAAAAAATGGTTAAGATCTATTCAGTGTATGTCTTTGCGAAAGTAAGATCGATGTAAAATATATGTAACCTGTACATAAAAATACGATATAACTAATAAAATACATTCTCTTTATAGTTAATGAATAATCGCACTAAATAAAGGATTGGTATTAATCGACTATTAAAAACCTGTAAATAATATTCCTTTTAATAATAAATCGCATTTTTCATTGTTAAAAAATTCCTCAATCTGCCTCTCACAGTACATGAAATACGTCATTTTTACCAAAATGACGTCATGCTTACAAGTTCATCCTGATCAGTGTTTTCTTTATAAGCAGCTACATAGGAGTTAACTAGGAACCTTTTTTAATGCATTGATAAGTTTTATTGCTGTTTATTATGCTAATACAGTTAGAAATTGTCATTTCATTTTAAGGTTTCATGAGAAATACATAAAAGTGATATTTTTGTGTGACGTCACAGTAAACTTTTCCCGTATAAATTAGGCCCCGCCCCTTTTTCAAGCCTTAACAATGCTGCGCAGATATTATACCTGAAGCTTTCTTTCACAAGAGATGAGATATATATATATATGTATTTCTGATATATCAATTTAAAACAAATGTTTTTTTATCTTCTGTATTTCTTTATATGAGAAATAAGCTTTAAATCTGAAATATAGTTATATAAGAAAAAAGGTTATATTTTAAAGATATACAAATGTTTGACCCGATCTCTTTCATCACAGAGAATTAAGATTCTCTGTCATCATTCAGTTTTAAAAAGTTTTAACTTTCCGAAAACTTCACTCTCAAGTTCGCACCTCAACCCCCCCCCCCCCCCAAATGGCAGGTTAAAAAAATTAAATAAAAATAAAATCTCCATTTGAAGATATGATGCACTAATTTCAATAGGTAGAAAATGCATTTTAGCCTGAAACAATTTGTTTATCATTTTCAAATGAGCAATATTTTGTCCATAATAAACAATTTTACAAATTTCATTTTTTGTTTTTTTTAACCGGTCATTCCAGGGCACCTGTTCCAACCTGTGATGTTTCGGAGGTCCGTGTTTGCTATGCTCCTATTTTGTTTTGTTTTCTGGATATTGAATATTGTTTGTTATCTCGGTATCCTTCTGATATGGCTGTTTTTCAAAGAGAAATGTACATGCCGACACTCGATATCGAAAAAAAACAACAACCTGGTATCACTTTATTTGAGAGGAAAATTTTTAACAAATCGTATCTCATTCATTGTGAGAAAAACTTTTTCTAGTACCTGATCTATCCTATTCTCTACATTAACTTTACACTTTCCATTATTTTTTTTATTTTTTTTTGATAAATTATTCACAAACTGACAAAATTAACATTTTTACTTGATCCAAAAAAAAAGAACAACAAACACTTATTAAAGTAAGAGTTATCTCTCCTATCAGGGGGTTATTGAACCTTAATACATGTACTTACAATATTTGTCTTCTGAGCCTGAATGTCCCATTCCTTCTGAGCAATCTTATAAAGTTCCTGTTAACGAATAAAGTTCCTGGTAATAAAATAGAAATCTTCTTTATGTAATAGAGTTCCTATTATTGTGGTAGAGTTCCTGTTAAAGTGATTGAGTTTCTGGTAATGTGATAGTGTTCCTGTTCATGTAATAGAGTTTCTGTTAATGTAATAAAGTAACTGTTAAGGTAATAGAGTTCCAGTTTATGTAATAGAATTCCTGTTAATATAATACAGTTTCTGTTAATGTAATACAAGCCATATGAATGTAACAGACAAACAAACAAACAATTAACAAACACTTATTAATGTAGGAGTTATTTCTCCCATCAGATGGTCAGTGAACCTTAATATACAGTTTTTCTTTTCAGATTCAATGTCCCATTCCGTTTGAGCAATCTTATAGAGTTTCTGATAAAATAATAGAGTTCCTGCTAATAAAATAGAGTTCCTGTTAATGTGGTGGAATTTCTGTTAATGTGGTAGAGTTCCTGTTCATGTAATAGAATTTCTGTTTATGTAATAGAGTTCCTGTACATGTAATAGAATTTCTGATAATGCAATAGAGTTCCTGTTAATGTGGTGGAGTTCCTGTTAATGTGATAGAGTTCCCGTTCATGTACTATAGTTTCTGTTCATGTAATTGAGTTTCTGTTCATGTTATTGAATTTCTGATAATGTAATAGAGTTCCTGTTAATGTAATAGAATTTAAGTTAATGTAATAGAGTTTCTATTAATATAATACAGTTTCTGTTAATGTAATACAGTTCATATTATTGTAAGTTCCTGTTATTGTGATTTCTTCCTTGATAATGTTGAAAAAATCCCTGAAACCAAAAAAAAAAAAATAATAATTCCAATATATAATTGCCTGTAAGTAATTTCTAAGCAAACCCTCCTTTTTATATTTTTTTTAAGCTGATATGGTCTCTTTTTTTTCTTTTTTGTTTGTACTTGAGATTTTGAGTACATTAGCATAGTTAGATATTTGATCTTAAATTACGATTTATCAATATGCAAATCAGATTCAAAACTTTAATGACTTGTATTTGTATATAATGGTTATTGTAACCTTAGAGCTACTTCGCAATTTCATGCATGTTGTCGTCTTAGCAGTAAGAAGTTCAAATATATATCATATTTCAATTTCCTGAAAAGAAGGTTTCTTCATAAAGAAGGGTTAACATAAATTACATTTCAAACCTAGACACCATTATATGCTTTTGGATGTAAGCCAAATATTTTTCTAAAAAACAAGTTCTCCTGATTTATGTTGTTCAACATCGAAACCAAACAAATGAAAGGGGATTTCTAGACTCAGGCAGTAAGAAAATAAAACAATAAATAAAATTTTCGTTACCTTATTCTTAAATCAAAAGCCACTGCTGTTCTCTTACTTTCAATATATTTGGTGAGTACTTTTTCTTTCTCCTCCGAGTCTAGGACGACCATGTGAGTTGCCTGACGGTAACAGAAGTCACTGGAACTCAACGTAGACGTCGGTCCTTTGTGGAAAGAGAAACACCACCCACTCGCATTGACAAATCCCGCGGAGCATATCAATCCTCTATTCGGGAAATTCCAGGAGAACATTGTAAAGGTTCCGAATTAATGGCGATCAAAACTGTCAAATGATATAAATAATACAAGGGTAGCATTCGTCATCTAAGAGATTATGCTTTAATCTTTAAGATGTTCCCACTCTTAAAATTTTATGTTTTCAAATTATATAAAGTTTCATGCACTTCAATTCACATCAACAAGTCATTTTAAATATGCTAAACTGTCAATGATAACCTTTAAGGAGTGTAGTTTCTTTTATATAACGCACTATATGTATAACGTAGATATACCTTACAGTTTCAAAAAAATGTTATATATAGTAAAACATGGGTTAAGATAAAATTAATTCCTTATATTTTTATTTCGGTGTAGACGATAAGACAATTCTTCCTACCAAAAATGGCTTAAAATTTAGCATATTTTATAAGAAACTTCAAACGGAGTAATATCGTCATATTTGCTTCAGAAAAAAGACCTATTACCAATTTTCAATTAATTTAAAAGTAAATAACCCCTCCCCTATTTTTTTTAACCTTTTCATTATTCCAAAGGTGATTTTTGATATGTTTTACCTGTAACAGTCCAACTCAACAGGAATATTGCTACAATCGGAAGGCCTCTTGACATTAGTTTGAAATGAATGCATTGGGTATTTCTTTAACTGTAAATAAATGATGAAATCCAGGAAACAATTTCAGCAACTCTCTTTAAAAGTAGAAATAATAACAGAGCTATATTTGTGTAAACATGATAATGTGCCATATAGAGAGGAATGTTATAACTCTCTTTGAAAGTAGAAATAATAACAGAGTTATTTTCATGTAAACATGATAATTTGTTAATGTGTCATATAGAAAGGATAGGTTTCATTCTAGTTTTGACTTTTATTTAATTCAAAGGGATATATAAATATTTTTCAGTTCAAAAAAAGTGTGTACGAATTCTTTTAACTGAATTTTTTTTTATAGATATCCGATTTGAATAACTGATATTTTTACTGAAATCAAAACAGCAAATTATCTGAAAAATAAAGTTATCAAAAACTCTTGAAGTAAAACCTGACGGGATAAATCATGAAGAGTTATTCCTCTTGTCTCATAAAACCTTTTTACCTTTCGCGACAAGAAAAAAAAAAACAAGTAACGTCTTTTTAAAAAGCTTGCCAGATTTACAGGTACCCAACTGAATCAATCAATAACTGCGTGAGAAGGGATTAACATCTGAATCAATAGCTTTGTGGGTTTTGAAAATGTACTAACTATCTATTTTGAAAATCATGTGTAAATGAAAACCTCATTGTATTTAACTTGTAGAAGAAAATCATTTTTACACTGCATACTAAAGAGTTGTTATTCCGTGGCTGTTTTCTTCATGTGGAGCGGTCTGCCTTTGGATCTAAATTGATTTCTAGCTGCATCACAAGACCTTTTATAAAATCTATCATTAAATCATGAACTGTAAACATTTAAAAAGATGGATATAACTTGATACACATTTTGTTGGATTGTATTTTCTCCACTGAAGTAAACAGTAGTTATGTTCATTATTATATTTTTTTTCTTAAAAAGGGAGGGCCAGCGGCATATAGTAAGAAAAATCCAAGATTTTGCACGAGTTTCTTATAAATTGTATACATCTTAACAAAGATATATAATAGATCCTGCTTCTGGATAACATGACATGGTATCCAGATAGTCATTATTCTATGTCTAAATTTTCATATTGAAATAGGTTCAATGGTTATCACTATATCAGATCAATCAATGAGTTATACCTCTATTTAGATATTGCGTTAATTCGTTTAGATAACATTTATCAGTAAGAGAATATTTCTTGATTAGTGTTTTGTATATATCATTTTATTATATAGCTTATGAAAGTCTCTAATAATAAACTACCAAATCCTAGAGAATTTTAGCGTTCAATATCTTGCCGTTTTATTGAACGCTGAGTTTGTATATCTTATACGAGTATGCCCGAAACATTCCGAATACGAAGGTTCATTATCAAACGCCCCGTTATGAATAAAAGAGTCATCTGGTCAAATCCTCAGATTCAAATTAAAGAAAATGGCATCTGGGTAAGATGTCTTTATTATTTACACAAAAATGAAAAATTAAAAGTTAAGTACATTTTAACCCATTAAAACTTAACAAAAAAACAAACCATAACGCTTGGGGGTCATCCGAATGATGCGATATTGAACACGTCCAGCACAGGCATTAATTTGAATACTGATACTAAAAATATGAGGAAATGTTTTATATATATATATATATATTTAATAGGAGTTATGTTATTGAATTTATATTAGTGAGTATTAGCACAAACTGGCTGTTCAAATGCAGAGCTTGAATACATATATGGTATGTATTATTTAGGTTTTTTACTTTGATTTTGTAGGACCAATTGTGAAAGTAAAGATGATTACTTATTTATTGGATTTTAAAACCCGCTAAACCTTTAACACCATGTTGTCGTGTTTTTGTTTCAAAAAGTTGTTTAAATATCTTTTATGGAGTGAGCCCTTGTTTTCACCAACATAAATAAGTTCACAAATATATGACGATACTCAGTAGACAGCAACATAGTACCGTATAAGTAGAATTTTTAGCGAGGATTTAATTTTGGCATTATTAGCGAGGGTACCAAGATCGCTAAAATTAAATATTGCTAGAAATTGATTGCGTTTTTTTTGTAATGGCTTCTTCAGTGTGCATTTAAAAATCGCTAAAATAACATTTCGCTAAAAATAAATTGCCAGTTTTTATGGACAAATCGCTAAATTTGCGTCTAGCTAAAATTTCAACTTTACGGTAATTTAGTTGAAGCAAAATTTAAAATTTGAACCAAATTATATGTAGAGTTATCTCTTTTGTCTTAGAGAAACTGTTTGTGACACAAGGAAAATGGCATAAATTAACCTAATGTTAAAGGCTGGAAGCGATCTTTTTTTTAATTAATTGAATCGATACAGTAAACGTTATAAGTTGAATGGAATTTCACAACTTAGTTTTTTTTTTTTAAATCATATAAGCGTGAATCATTGGGAAACTAGGTAAAACAAAAATATGCAAATTTGATTTTTTTTTCTTGATATCTATTCATGAAGGAGGATGGTCTATTGCATGTACATAAAAGAATACTAGTATCTTAATAAGGACATTATATAATTTTGATAATGAAACTGATTAAAACGAATTTTATAAGATTTTCTTCCATTCCTTACAACATCGTGTTATTGCCTGTAAAGACAATACATGTTTAATTCTTCAAAATGAGAGACAGAGTGACAAAGGAAAGATATGAAGATAACGAACAGTATTCAATCTAAAAGTCCATAAAACAATACAAAATAGGAGAAGAGTGAGCACGGACCTCCAAAACATCAGAGGTCGGATCAGGTGGAGGAGTGAGCATCCAATGCTTCAATGATAAATTGTATTTGATGACATTGTATCGACCATAGAACTTAGGAAATGATTACTTTAAACGAGAAAGTTGATATTCTTCTTTCATCAATATGCTTGTCAATAATTTACATCGTTTCAGAAATTGTTCATACGTAGAACATGCTTTTGCATATCGAATCAACTGAGATATATGAAGGTATATTGCTGCATAAGTAAGGGAAGTTGACGAAAGAAAAGTTATCATCATCACACATATTATCATATATCTTGTAAGATTACTATAAACGGATTTTTTTAAGTAAAATTTTCAAGTATGAAACAGATGTGTCTCAAGCTCACAAGAATATATCGTATCTACGTAGGAATGGATATTACCGTTGTTGATGGATAATACGTCGTCAATATATCTAAATGTCGAGTTGAAGGCCGCAGTAAGTGTTAACTTCATTTCACGCATAAGATTAAACATAAATTCTGCTTCATATGAATATTAAAACATGCATTCAGCAGGTTTATTATCTAAGTAAAGAAGATTGGATGCACAACATGCATTAAATAAAGAGTGTCACGTACATTAAATGCTTACGGCGACGATATTTACCGATTTGTTTAAATATTTTCATATTACACGTGTAGCTTTGTTGAATGAATTAAGGAAAACAAACATAAACAAACTTAAACGGAATTCTATCCGATAAAATGAAATACAAACATTTACACACATTCAAATTTGTTTAAGAATGATTTATTAATTCAATGAAACACAGGGATTGACATTAATTTAAAGTTTTCTATAAATCAAAACGGTGCTATTGATTCTTTTAACGTCTGTTCAGTTACACGAATCATTGAGAAAATAAATTTATATTGATTACTGCAGTAGATATTATATGAATTATATCCCTTTATACTGTGCTGAAATCAACTCTGAAGTTGAATAAATTTTAATTCTGACGTACACTGCATGGGTTTACTCTTGATATCTGTTCTAGTAGCAAATCAGACACAAAGGTGTTTAACTTACAGTTAGGTTTTATTAACTCTGAACACAAACGATGAATTTTTGTTTATGAATTGAGTGAGTGTTAAATTCCATTGCAACACATACCTAAGGTTACATTTTGTATGTTTTCTGTCAATACTAAAATAATATAATTTGGTTCTGAATATTTCACTTACAAAATTAAGGTGTATTTGCTAGCGTCTTCCGTGGAAGACGGTATTATATAGTTGAAGTTTTTTACAGTCTTCGGACTATGCACTTCCTCTCGTTTGCGATTGGTAGAAATTGCATGAAGAGAAAATTTTCAATTATTTCATTGGTTGAAATGCTGTGTAAGGCAATGGAGATAACTTTCTGATGATCTTATTTTCGTACGACTTAACAATTTTGCCAGATTTCAAATCTTTAAAAAAATGACGAAACGAAGAACAAAATCAGCAGTAATTCATTCTAAATAACATATTTTTTTATAGCAATGACTAAAAAGGTCTCTTTAATTTCATTATAAATAAAACTGATTTTTATTGCTTGCAGGCTTTACTTATTATTCTTTTCCATTTTCTTGTTTGAAGAAGGTAACGGATCAGCCGAGATTTGCCGAAAGATCTCGGCCAGTTTACGGAGATGACCGAGCAACAACCGTGGTAGGGCTAATGCCAGTAAAAAGATAATATAGAATTACAAGATCAGGAAATTCAAAAGAATGATACGGTCTGATAGTTAAAGATCATTTTATAAACTGTTTAAGGTTGTTGCTAAAGACGGTAAGCTTTTTTAAAAAGCTCTTCTTGTTGATCTACATGAGCAGTTTTAACTATAATATCAAATTATATATTTCAATGAAATTGATACTGTATAAATGGTAATCCAGTTCTTCCTTTGCTGACAATTAATAGCACCCAAAGCTATGAGTATTGACGTGTTTTTGTATGCATATGGTTGATGAAAAAACTTATATTGGATGATTAATTTATCAAAGGTCTTTTATAATGCCTAGTTATTATTCATATCCTTTTATCTGATATATACAAGTATATTTATGTAAAAACTGTTTCGTCCATTTCAATGCATGAGATGCTGCTCGTTTTTCTTACCCTTGTTGAAGCGCTGATGTTCTGAACTTGATACAAAGTACATTTCATTAAACATATTTTTTGTCTAATTAAAAAAGATGAAAAACGCCATTGATATCTTTAATAATTTCTAATATTTGTATCTTGTTTTTTTTTTTCATTTTGCACTCCATTGATATGATTATAGATTGACCTGAACCAAGTGTTGCAAGTAAAATATAAACATGCATTTGGCGTAAACATTGCTATTCAACCATTGGTTAGTTGATCGTGCGAACCTCTGTGCCTATTAAATACAATTGCCATATAAGGCACACAAAGGTTTGTCAGTCTAGATGATATTACATATTCTTACCAGCGTATCGGTCGCTAGTGTGCTCTAATTTTCGCCGAAAATTATGATAAGATATATTGTTATTTAACCCCCACCCTTTTAGCCACTATTTTCTGTTGAAAATCGTGAAAGTCTTTCAGAAAGGTCTGGAAACACATTTTACACAGGACATCTTTTCAAAAGAAACAGACGGTATTCAAACAGACTGTACAAATATCCTATTTACTGCCAATTTTATTTTAAAAACAGGTTTCATCCTATAAACTTTGAATGGCACAACCTAAACCACGTGTATTGAATTTAAATCACAATAACATTAGTAGGGGTAGGAAGAGTTGAAGCGCATAACGAGTTTACAGCAATAACTCATGTAAGCTTTAAACACTGACACATTTTTTTTTTGGACTTGGAGGAAATACATCATATAATTTTGGGCAAATTGACACAATTCCATTCCTTTTCAGCATAGGGTACCTACCTTTATTCTTCAGAAGAAAAACGAAATTCAATTTGCCTAAACAGAGACTGTTGCTTTCTTTCATTTTGAAAATTACTGGAAATAATGAATTCAGTTACTTATTCTCGTTCCTACATTATTTTAATCATATTTATTCCATTATCAATTGCGTAACTAACGGTTAATATTCTTTTCTAACTCTACATCTTAGGGCAGATCTGTCTAACAGCATAAAACTACCCTAGAATTTTATCTCTTCAGTGTTTTGTGTATAGAACAGTTTGGAAAATTTTATTGGAACACTCCGCAGATACAAACTACGTGTTGCTTTGAAGAAAGAACTTGCTAAAAATAGTTTTTAAGAGATGCTCCGAAAGCAAGAATTTCCAGAATAAGAAAAAAGCAATTTTTGTAACCCTTATTGAAAAGCACAATTTGAAAATTCAAAGTCAAACAGTGTTCCCTTAGACCTGAAGTGCAAATGGAATGACATATGTATATGATATTTTGAATGTAAAAATGTCATTTTTATCATTAGATAGCATTCAACAATACCATGATTTATAAATCAATTATATCTGACTTACAATAGCACTACTGGCAAAAAAAAAGACAGACTAAGACCCGTTTCTTTTCCCTATTTTGAGTCGTCTTTTAGAGTTTTAGAAAATTTTATCAATAAAAATGTGTTGCCAAACAGACACAAATTTAGTATTTGTTTTTAGTTATTTGATACACAGATGGATAGAAAAGTCGGAAAACGTGTAAATTTCCTGCTTTTCTCATTTTTCTGCAAATTTTCAGCGATTTTATATCAAATTTTGTCTAAGAAAACAAAGAGCACAAGTATGTCTACCTACAAAGTTTATATACGAATATCATACGTATATCTTACACTTATATCAGATGCATTTTAGATATAAAATTCTCTGATATTTTTTGAAATGAAAACTTAAATTTTACTAAATTCCAATAGAATTGCTAAAGTTGGGAAACGTCCGAATTCTGAACCCTCTTGTGGCCTCTGTTTAAGATTAAAATCAAAATAAGAGTTAATATTAAAAACAATTATTATTTTAAGTCCCTGACTAAAGAATATCAAAATTGTAACCAAGTTTTTGTTTGTACATCATGTAGAGTTTTTAAGAGAATGAATTAGTTTATTAAACAAAAATTCAATGCAATATCAAAGTCTTTGTGTTGACCAGGAAAACAAACAAACAAACAAACAACAACTACGTAAAAGTCTATGTACGATATGCTTAATAAATCATTAAATAATCTTCTAAGGAGAAAAAAGTCATTATCATGATTTTTTCCTTAATTAGAGTAGATGAACATTTTCAAACGTAGAATTACATCAATAAATAAAATAGTTCAAGAGAACGGGATCTCTTTTTTATGGTTATTAAACTAAATGTTCTAAGACTTGTGGAGAATATATTTCCCAATTCTGTAACCATTTAAATGCATTTGAGATATTCATGAGAAACCCACTCAAAATCCCTGATAAGAGGAAGATGATATAAAATATATAAGCTTTCTTTTCTTTGATTTAAAAAAACTGAGATGTTTTTATGAACGTCTGCTTCCGTCAGGAATGGTGGAAATTAAAACAGAATTAAGCGAGGTTGAAATTAGATCCACATTTGATGTAATTCGACAAATATTTGTAGTTACTGCTTTTTAAAACCTTTTTTCACATTTACACTTTTTTTTAATTTCCAATTCTTTCTTTTTTTTATGGGGGAGGTTGCTTGTTTACCAAGTAGGTAAAAAGTTGTAAATGCAGCAAACGTTCAAGCAAAAAACTAAAAGAGAGCTTGTGTAGAGACGAATAATGACCCCCATCGAATAATGACCGAAAATGACCCCCACACGTAGAAAATAAATCATTTTTTGTAGAGAAAAAGAGCACCAGGGGTAATTATATTATTGGTGTGTTCCATAAAAAAATTGACCCCGTTGAAATATGACCCTATTTAGTGTTATCCATTTTCACAACGAATCCATAGGAAAAGTAAAAAGAAAATACATGTACCATGCATGGTACATATCTCAATGTAATCAAAGATACTCATAAAAGTGTATCTGAATCAACAAAGTTATGTAAATTTATCCACAGTATTTCTAATAAGTTATATATTAAAGTTACTCTTATTGTATACATGTAGATAAAATTGTCCTATCATCAATCTTTTTGCAAAAAAGCGAATTGGAATATCAGCAATGTATTTTCTAATTGCAAATTGATCAGCAAATATATTTTAGGTTAAAAAACGATAGGTATCTAGTCATTCAGAGAAATGTTCATGATTTCCATAGTTATTTGGTATTTGTTGTCTTCTATTTCCGTCATATATTCTATAATACATAGTGTAAAAGGCTTCTGTTTACATTGCAAGACATTACAAATCACTTCTCATATTATGTAATGCTCATAATCATTGATATATAAGACTGAATTCAAGATAATTTTTTTTCTAAAGCTGTTTCAATTTTTTTTCCTTTTTCTCCAATCTGTTCTTACACGTTAGTCTATTGAGCTCGCTTCGCGAGCGTTGCCTCGCGACACTCGCAAATAAGTTGCTAACTCTCCAAAATGAATCAAGATCTTATCAGAAATCAAATGGAAGTCCTACTTGTTGCTCGCAACGAGATCTTATCTAGTTACTACTATTATTATTATATTATGATGACTGGCGTTTTTTCAAACTACTGTAAATTACTATTTATTTGCGAAAACTTTAATTTCAAGTAAAAACGCGTGATGGTATGCTTGCGAAAATTTCATTCTCGTGTTTAATAGTATTCCTTTAGTTATATATATATATATAGAGCAATGACCACAATTCCTGAGAATTTTGTCTCGCTTATAAAGAGTCAATTACTATGTCGCGAAAATAAGATGTCGCGCAAATTAAGTGATCTACAGTAACTGCATGTCCATTATTGAAACACTGAATTGACGTCGGAATTTTTCGTTATTCACCAATCATAACAAGTATTCCATGGCGGTTGTGACCGGTCAGCATGGGATGCTCACTCCTTCATGGCGTCTGATCCAATCTCTGATGTTTCGTATGTCCATATTTGCTCTGCTCGTATTTTTAAGAAATAAAGTATCATTTTAAACATTTATCGGGATATGAATACGGGTTGGTTTCGAGATTAAATTCCATAAAGCCTGAAGGGATTCATAATGAATTTAATCTCGTACCAACGCTTTTTTATATCCCGATTATGGCCGATAGATGTTTTTACTATTTACAACTTACTGAATAATTGTTACCAAAGATACGCTTAACGTTCACGTCATAGAATTATGACTTTACCATTTTCCTGCAAGCATTTTATATCCTGGGACATGTTTCTCTAAAGTTTAGCGTAAATAATATTCTGATGTAATATTTTAATAAGAAAAAATATTTCTTATTTTAGGAGATTTAGCAAGTATAGAATAAAAGAAATTTGGCAATAAATTTAAGATTAAATGATTTTTTTTAAAGTGCGTTAAAATATAAGACTGTGGAAAGGGGGTTTAAATAAAACTTTATAACTTATATTTACATTTGTGATTTATTCATACTTATATTTGCCTGATTGGGACTTTTAACGTGTGAAATGCATTATTTTTTAAAACCAAAGGCATATATATATACATGCAATTCAATGAACGTGGGTGGTCCTTTATGACGTCACTTAGAAATTACGTCGAACGTTTATCAATAAGCACATCCATGACCTCTTGAACCACTACCGGTATTTATACAGTTATAGATTGCTTTCAGTAAAGTTACATAGGAAACATTTGGAAATGTAAATATACTGATTTATGGACTTGGATTATAAGTGCTATTCGTTATTTCATATCTTTCATATAACTATATTTAAACACGGAATAAATAATTTGCATTAGTTGAAACGAAAAGTATTCAAATGCCTGCGTCCACTATATATACGGTGGAATGTGCAGTGCCTACATTGCATCAGTCTTGATAGTCTCTCATTGACTGTTCTGACCCTTATTGTAGTAGGCCAGTGCCTGCATTAGCCCTTGAGAAAGTCATCAAATGCCTGCTTTGGCTTTCAGGAAAGTCATTCAATGCCTAATGTCTGCATGGCTTTATTGGAGTGGCCCAATGTCTGCATTGGCTATTATGAGAGTTCCCCAGTGCCTGTATTGGCTTTCCAGAGAATCATCCAATACCTGCATTAGCTCTTAGGAGAGCTAGTCACCCATTACTTTTATTGGCTTTTATAAAAGTCGCCTAATTCCTGCATGGGCTCTCAAGAGAACCACCCAGTGCCTATGTAGGCTTTCTAAAGCGTTGCCCAATGCCTTGTAATGCTTGTTATGACCACACATACACACACACCCTCACACACACAAAGATAGAGAGGGAGAGGGGGGTGGTCACAATTCCTGAATTGGCCTCTTTTGATAGTCGTGCAACTTGCATTAGCCTTTGATAAAGTCTGGCAATGCCTGCGTTGGCCACAGGGATAGAAAAGTCTTCCAATACCTGCATTAACCCTTTGACAGTCGTACATTGGCCAACCCATCTAAACACTGACTTAAGATATTGTCATGAAATTCTCACATTGGCTAAATAATAAAATTCATCACTGCATTGCAAGTTTATCAATTTTCTGGTTCCATTAAAATACATTTTGTATTCTTTTAAAGCCAAGTCACACTAGTCAATTACATTTAGCACAGTTTTGACTGCATATGTGATTAAGATACAAAACAAATCAGAATGAGAAAAAATGCAATAAATTGAATGAACATCACGTTATTCTTTCCGTGAATACTTATATGACATGATTTTGGAAATAAGTGAATAAAATTATAACATTTGTTATTGACTACTTTTGTAGTCATAAACAATTTCCTTCGTAAATCTATTTATTTTTTTCTCTTTGGTAATAAAAATCAAATTTTTCATTCCATTTTGTCAAAACATTGAACTTCAATCAAAAATAAAATATAATTTAGACAAATAAAAATTTGCTGAGAATCCATTATGAGTTTTTAAATATTACACAAGTATTCTTCACTTACATAAAAGTTTAATATTGAATGGTAATATGGATATTTAATTTGAACGTTTAGACAACATGTCCTCATAGATACAGATTATTTGTTAAAGGAAACATAGAACACAAGCCTGTCTATCTCCAAATTAAAATACGTATATCAAACACTTATATAACGGTCACGGTGACCTAGTGGTAGAGAGTTCGATCTGTGATCAGGAGGTCCAGATTCTATTCTCGTTTGCAGAGTCGCGTCAAACCTAAGAGGTAACCATAGGTAGTTCCTTCGCCAAAAGCTCGGCACTAGAAGTGAAAGTCACAGGTCTTTCCAATATGACCTCAAAACGTAGGTCCCGTGTCACGGCATGCCTTAGCACGATAAAGAACCCTCACTGTTCATTACCCTGAGTGCCGAGTATAGGTCTAAATTTAAAAAAAAAACTCAACGAAAAACGGTGACAATTTTTGTATGAGGGAAAAATTCTCGAATGGGACATTATATAAATATGACATGTAGTTAATTTGGGCTGCGCCTCGGTCGACAATGGTTTTCTTGAGGTGAAAATTTCAATGTTACATTCAACTTCATGCAATATTTTTATAATTTTACACTCAACTACATGCAATATTATATAAATGGGTAACATTATATAAATATGACATGTATTATATAATTTGGGCTGCTCAACTACATGCAATATATATAATGTTACACTCAACTACATGCAATATTTATATAATGTTTTTGCAATATTTATATAATGTTACACTCAACTACATGCAATATTTATAAATTATACTGAATGTTTTATAAAAATATATATAACAGTGAACAGTCAACTTCATGCTATATATTTTTATAATTTTACTGGACTCAACTATGAATGCAATCAGATTATACTGCTTTTTATGAAAGTGTAATACTAAAGAATATGCAATATCTATCTTTCAATCATACACACATTACACTCATAAATTGGTTGGAGATTACATATAAAATTTACGATAAAATTTCATTTATTTACAAAACGGTGCCAAAATTTCATTTTTTAAGGTAGAATATTGTATAACCGCATAAGTGAATTGAATTATCTGTATTTTTAAGTGACAGATGCTCGTAGAAAGTTTTTTTTTCTCAGTTACATTTAGGTAAGAAATAACGTAACCTTCGTTTTTGCACCGCCTGGACATACATTTGCCATAATAAAGATCAAAAATTTATTTTTCTTTTAAATATAATTCAGGGTGTTTAGTTTATCATATAAATAAAAAAAAGATGATGCTTATTAAATATTATATAATTCTTTGATATACATTAATAATTTATCTTGCTAGTCCACGAACATTCCGAACAACACTCGTATCAGATGCATTTTTGTCATCTCTCACCAGAGATGACACATTAAGCTTGATTTCCGGATGTGAAGTCCCAGTGTAAGCCGCCATTAATCAACCAGTTATCCTTGGCTGACACAACCGTGCGCGCGAGGCACGAGCCACCCGGGGAGCACCGAGTGGTCATATTCTTGAAGATGATGCGATTTTTTAAATATAGACTAGAGATTTAAACAATCAGCGAGTTATCTATTATCGACAAAGAAAAAAGGCTGCACAGAAATATTAGAGAATCAGACACACAATATCGCCTGGGTGGTGATGGTCTTCAAAATATATGTTCTTAATATTATGTAGTCATCTAAGCTATTGCGTAAATGATGGCGAGCGCTAGATAGAAAGTCCTAACTACATGAACTGGGTCAGAGTGTGTGTATCAAAACTCGCTAAATATCAGCTGAGGCGTGGATCCAAAAATTAACTGATAAACACTATCACCGGTTAGTTATGTACCATCAAAAGTACGGCATTATTAATACTAGTCATATTATACTTTCAATGGTGGGGGCCCAGGGGGCGAAGCCTCCCAAATGTCTTGAGTTTTTGTGTATTTCAATAGTAAAACCAGACACAATAATAGTGGTATTGGTTAGTTTATATGTACCAAAGTATGGCATTATTAATACAAGTCATGTCATAAACTTTGAAAATGTTAAGGGGGGTGCGCCCCCATGCCCCTTTGAATCCACCAGTGTTTTATATCCCCATGGGCACGATGGTCATGTTATTTAAAAGAATACGATTAAGGAAAATTGTCGGATATGGACAGTGTCTACTGTCAGGAACTCAGCAAGGTAAAAAAAAGAACATTGAGGTTTTACCAATCTTTTTGTAAAAAATGTTTACAAATTTTTTACGAATATTGCTTTGTGTTTACAATTTTTAAATACATTGTACAAAATATACTTGAAGTCAATAAAGCATAATTTCATATAGCTTTAATATAATGTGTTTCAGGAGGGCGCCTTTCCATTCATTAAAATTTTAAAGGGGCCTGGACATACACTTTAGTTGCGTTGATTGCAATTCAAATTTCTCTATGTTACATGTAATTCAAAATATAACTTCAATTTAATGAATTGATCTAACGAAAATATTCGATTCTTCATAAAAATCAAGTCAAACACCTGTGTCAGTTTTTACGCCCCCGTAAACGAAGTTTTGGGGGTATATAGTTTTTGTTGTGTCCGTCTGTCTCTCTGTCTCTTTGTCTTTCTGTTTGTCTGTTTGTCCGCAAAAACTTTAACCTTGCCCATAACTTTTGATCTAGTGGAGCTATGGCATTCATATTTCACATGTGTATTTCTTGTGAAAAGACCTTTCTTTGGGTACCACCAAATTTGACCTTTTGACCTTAGACTTTGATCCACTTTTATACAACAATTTTGATCTTTTAGATTGGCCATATCTTTTAAACAGTAGATACCAGGGCATTTATACTCAACCTGTGTATTTTTTGTGAAAAGATTTTTTATTGGATACCAACAACCTTGACCTTTTGACCTTGACCTTAGAGATACCTGTACTTATAAAAAAAAAACTTTAACCTTGGCTATGACTTTTTAACACATAGTGCTAGGGATTTCATACTTCACATATGTAATTCTTG